>NW_022900947.1:45319586-45357086 GCF_012274545.1 Fukomys damarensis | reverse complement strand
ATCAATATTTTTATTTCAACCAATTCATTTATGTTCCTGAAAAAATCCCACTAATTTCATATGATTAAATTCTCATTCCTGTTGATGCTTTCAGTCTATCCTTTAGTTCTTTAACTATTATGACGCACTATATTTGTAGTAGGTGATCTTTCCATTTGGATCTTTCCATTTCCATATCTTTCCATATGTCTCCAAGCTTAGCATGGAGATTTTTACAAGCAAGATTGCCAAAGTTGGAGAGTGTAACTTATTTGCACTATGTATGTGCAAAGAGGCAGTATTCAAACTTCTCTGTTTTATTTTTCCAACGTATAAAATGGAAATATTGCTTATATATGTTGGCATTCTTTTGAGAGTTGAATATTAGTACACATAAAGAACTGAGGACCTTTCATAGACCCTATTTATTGATCATCAAATGATAGTTATTATATTAGTTATATAAAGTTCTTGGAGTAGACTCTTTCTCTCATGTGTTCTTTCTGTTTATTCATTCTTGTTTGTAGGAGCTTGTTGGCTTTTTTATTTGGCCATTTGCTTTTGTTGTACTCATGATTTTTGTTGTTTATTTTAGTAGATATGTCCAGTAGGCAGAGTTTTACTCCTGGAAATGAGTTGGAGCATTTGAACTTCATTCTTCCAGGAGATCCAGTGCAACCTCTTCCCTGGCAATCACATAGCCTGCTTATTAGCTAAATCACAGTGTAGGTTTACATCCCAGCCAGTACTGTTTTCATATGTGACTATATAGTTTCCATGTAAAGCTTAGGGTAAAGTAAAGATGTCTGCTTGCCATTTCCCTTAGTGGATGACTTTTTTATTATATTCTACACTTCACCATGAAAGATGGTATCTTTGGGAAGTTTAGTATTTATGTGAATGTCTCTATTACAACTATATATTTTATAGAGTCCCAAACTGTTACCACCCTTGTCAAAGAGCTTTAAATATAAGCTTTTTGGCTATAGAGGTAAGTGATGAATTGATAAACTTTCCTACACAGCTAAGGATCAATGTATGCATGCTGCTATAGTCTCAAGGCCTCTTACTCTTTGTATTTTTGCCTTTGGGTGTTTATTAAACTTTCTAAGTTCTCATTTATATATTCAAAATACCTTTTTACATATATTTTTTCAGGCATTTCCACATGTATGATGGGAAATCTTGTTTATGTTTAGATGAACATACTACAAGCAATAAAAGTTATCTGATTTATTCTTTAAAGATTGGTTCTGATTCATGTGCTAAAGCTAATGGGCAAGACTAGTGATAAGTGGCTAGTTTGGGATTTATTATAGTAGTCTTAATATAAAGGATTGGACTAGTCTTATAATTGGAATCAGGATAAGTATAGTTAAATGAGTTAAAAAATAATTTTGTAAGCAGTGTCTATAGGATTCACTGAAAGAGGAGATGATGACTGGAAAAATACTAGAAAATAAAGTAGTTTCTAAATTTTTAAAAATAAAAACATTTGTATATATTGACATGCACAAAACGATATTATAGAATATATGGACAGATAGTCAGAAGGTCACTATACTGAAGTGAAATTACATATTAACCATCTTACATAGTCCCTGCCCCTTTTACGGGAAGAGCTGCTTCTACTCAGTTTGATTCCCATGTAAAATATGATTTTATTATCTTTGCACCTCATGTTGTAATTTGGATTTCTAGCTCTCCTACCACTACCAATCCTTGGTAATCACTGATCTTTTTTTCCCTCTGTATGTAAGAATATTCTTTAATGGCATATATACGTCGGGAGACAGCAAACACAGGCAAGGATAGGAAAGTGATCTCTTGCATACTGCTGATGAAAATGTAGACTGCTGTAGCCTTTATGAAAAATAGGAAAGTTTTTAAAGAAATTAAAAATAGAGACATCACAAGACTCAGCTATTCTTCTAAGTATGTACCCAGTGAAAATAAAATTTCCTCTCCATAAAGGCAGCTCTACTCCATGTAGAGTTCAGCATTATTTACAACAAATGAGACATGGAAGCAACCTGAGTATTTGTTAACAAACAAGTGGATAGAGAAACTGTGCTACATATATATAATGGAACATCTAAAAATGAATATCAAAAAGTTTTACCTGAAGAATGAAGTAAATTGAAATGCATCTAATTATTCAGGTAACTTTAAGTCATCACTAAAACCTCTACTAGAGGGACTAACTTTGCACTAAAATTTTGCTGAAGAATTGGATAGAATTGATGACAGTCGAGTGAATGTGCCATAGAAGAAGGTAATTTATATTATATCTCCTAACTTGATGAAGGCATGAATAACTAGCATTGAGAAGAGAAAATCTGCAGAGAATGTTGTCACTCGGACTCAATTTTGATCATGCTGAACAGAAGAAGTTCAAGAGACAAGCATGTGCCTATTTCACCAAGATAATTGTTTTTTAAAGATCACATCCCCAGGCTAAAGTTCTGAGTTAGAAAAAAATAATTATTAAGAGTTACTAAATGTCTCAATGGAATAACGTGTTAACGTTCTGGGGCTATTTTGAGTTTTACACTCCACAGCACTTATGAGGAAAGTAAATAAAATTACATCACAATATCTATGAGATTTCAGGGCTCGCCTCACATTCTTGAATTGTTTCACCTACAATTTAGCTTTATTTGCAACCTCTTTGCTTTGAAAATGAATTTCATTAATATGCATTTGGATTTTAAGCCTTGACATCAAATATTATGCTCTTGTGGAAAATAAACAGATTAAAATTAAGACCCAGAAAATCCCTTTATTAATATGTTGTTTAGAAGCATACTTTCGGTTTCTTGTATTTTGTAACATTGCTTCTAGGATAAAATTTGCGGTTAGCTAGAGTGTCATAACTGAACTTTGGCCCAAACACAAGAATTCATTTTAATGATCCCCATATTTTCAAATTCTTCACTTGAAGTACAGAGCACTCTCTAGAGAGCAGAATCAATAAACCTTGAAGAATGCATATGGAACATTATTTAAACTAGGAGCTGAAGGGACGCTAGCAGATGTTAAGGAGCACTGAGGGTGAACAGCAGACTCTGCAAGGTACAACAGGCACATAAATGAAACATGTATCCACAGGATGGTAACTGGTATAATGTGGGGTGTGAGAGGAGAGAGAACAGGGAAGCCAGGTACTTGCCCAAATACTAAGGGGCCTATGTCAGTCATGTCCACGAAATTGCTATTTTCATTCACTCCTTTAACGTAATGATTGAAGTTCCCAGGGCTGTGTTTAGTTCTAGTGGCACAGAGCTGCATAAGATTTTGGAAGGAATACTGGTCATGGTAATTCCCTTTATGTACTTACAATGACATTTAGTCGTGCGGGGGGAAGCCATAGAGAGAATACTTGATACAAAATAATTAGGGAAGGAAACTGCCAACAGGGTAACCTTTCAATAGTATATAGCATTTATCCAGAAAAGTGGAAACCATTCAGAGCAGAGAGAAATAGCGCAAAGGAAAAAATGAAAAGCAAGAATCAGTGTATTCTTGGGGTTTTGGCTTTTCTTGCACATCTACAGTATAGGTAATGGGTGAACAAAGGAGGAGATGAGGGTGACAAATTTATAAAAAACAAAGGCTAAGATGGAGAACAATGTTGGGTTACAGAACAAGGCATTTCCAGAAAAGGGCTAGAGGTGTAGGGAAGTGGGGAGGGTAGGGGAAAGGTAATTAGTGAAAAGAAAAAATACGAGAAAATGAAAAAATGGAAATAAAATGTTTGTAAATGGGGAGGGGAGGAGGGGGTGAAGGGAGAGCAGGGACAAGGGGACAAAATGAGAACCAAGACCTGTCATGTAGAGGTACAAGATACCAGTAATGAATGGAACTGTACTGTGCATCTAAAATGTACCAATAAACTCAATCAAACAAAAGTGATGGAGAGGCAGTGAAATATGTGTAATCAGAGGATGAAGCAAAGAAGCTCTTTGTCAGCAGCATGGAAGGTGACTACAGAGTGAAACAAAATCCATATAGAACTTTATAAAACACCTAAGAATCAATAGTAAAAGAGAGACTTTAGGTAGAATTTGCAAGTAACCTATTCATTATGAATACAATCTATAGAAGTCTTTGAAATTCACTCAGAGATGCTCCATACCTTGATGATTTTTATAAGTTAAGGAGTAATGACTATTTAACAACTAGAATAAGAGAATAATGTTTAATATAAAAATTGATGGAAATCTTTAGCTTTTTCATTTAGTGAATACATAACAAGAATCAGTGATAGTTTAACTTTTAAAAAAGTTTATATATACATATACATATATATACATATATATGTATATATGTGTGTGTGTATATATATATATATATATATATGCACTGCTCTTCTGAAAAATTATTTACATTCACACACCAGATTATAAATATGTTTTAGTAACTACTAAGACTAATAAAGACATTGCAAAACCTAACTTATTCCACATAGAGAATTTAAAGTTTTCAAAGATCTATCATATTCTACATTTACTTCTCAGGAAACTTGTAAGATATATAATATATATAGGGATCGCATTCAGCATAGAGCATTTGTACCTGTACATGATAACATGATATGTGTTAATCTTTACTTTTATTCATTTCTCTTCCCTCCCTGCTACCCCTCATCACCTTATTTGCAAGAGCTTTGTTTCTATATTTTCCTTCTATTCGCTTTTTTCTTGTCCCTTCCTTCTCTTACCTCCCCTTCCTTGTTCCCTTTTCCATTTGAATATTTTCTTCCCATTTCCCATTATCAATTATACTTTTTGGTTCTCACTTATATTTTTGAGCTCTCACTCTAGGGAGATAATGCATTATTCAAATATGTGTGTCAGATTTATTTCACTGAAGAGTACGGTGTCCTAGTGCACCCATTCATCTAGAAGTGTCTTGAGTTTATTCTTCTTTATGGCATTGTATTAAAAAATATTCGTTATCCATTCATTGGTTGATGGGCATTTGGGCAGTTTTCAAGATTTAACTATTACAAACTGTCCTGGTACAAACATAAGTGTGCAAATATCACTGTGTTATGATATTTTTAGTTCTTTTGGGAAGATACCCAGAAGGGGAATAATTGAATCAAACAGATCCTCCAGTTTTAGTTTTTTGAGAAATCTCCACAGTTATTTCCACGGTGGTTGTACCAGTTTCTAATTTTCTTTGGTCTCTCCAATTTCTATCAAGTTTGTATTTTGTGTATAGGAATGCTATTGATTTTTGAGTGTGGACTTTTTAATCCAGCTATGTGACTGAATTTACTTATTAAATCTAGAAGTCTTTTGGTGGAGTTTTGGTGGATTTTTTATGTAGAGTATAATTTCATCTTCAAATGATTATAATTTAACTTCTTTTCCTATCTTTATTTCTTTTTCTTGTCTAATTGGTCCGGTTAATGTTTCCAGAACTATCTTGAACAGAAGTGTTGATAGTGAACATCCTATTTTTAGAGTAAAAGCTTTCAGTTTTTGACCAATTAGCATGACATTGACTATTAGTTTGTCATAAGTAACTTCTATCAGATTGAGATAATGACCATCTATTCCAGTGTTTTGAAGGGTTTTTATCAAGAATGGGTGTTGAACTTTGTTAATTTTTTTCTGCATCTATTTAGATAAACAGGTGGGTTTTGTATTTTGTTCTGTTGATATAATATATTACATTTTTTGATTTGCAAAAATTTTAAGCCATCCCTGCATCCCTGGGATGAATCCTACTTAGTTGTGATGTATAATCTTCTTGATGATTTCTTGCATTATGTTTCCTAGAATTTTAGAGAATTTTTGAATCTATGTTCATTAGGGATATTGGCCTATCATTATCTTTTATTGTTGGATCCATCTCTGTTTTTGGTACCAGGATAATAATTGATTCCAGGAATGGGTTTGGGATTATTGCTTCCCTTTCAATGTCATTAAAGAATATGAATAGTGACATTAGATCTTCTCTCAGTTTCTTGTAGAATACAGCAGTGAATCCATCAGGACCTGGGTTTTTCTTTGTTGGTAGGTTTTTAATTAATTATTCCATTTCATTGGTTGATATTTGGTTATTTAGACTTTTTATGTCTTCTTGATTCAGCTTTGGTAATTCGTATATATCTAGGAATTTATTTCTTCTGTGTTTTCCATCTTATTAGAATAAAGTTTCTCAAAATATGTATTGATGATCTTGCAGATTTCTGTAGGATCTTTTGCAATTCCACCCTTTTAATTTATAATTGCATGGATTTGAGTCTTTTCCTTCCTTCTTTTGATGAAGTTAGCTAAGGGTTTATCAATTTGAATTGATATTTCAAAGAACCAACTCTTACATTCACTTATTATTTTCAATGTTTTCTTAGTATGCATTGCATTAATTTCTGCTCTCATTTTCATAATTGCCTTCTTTGGGTGAGCTTTAGGTTTGATTTATTTTTCTTGTCCAGAAGTTTGAGATTCAGCACTCATTTGTTTATTTGTGCTTGCTATGTTTTGCTGATGTCAGAGTTCAGTACTATAAATTTGCAATGTAGGACTACTTTCATTGCATCTCATAAGTCCCATTATGTTGTATCAGCATCACCATTTAATTATATACACTTTCTAATTTCTTTAATTTCATTTTTTATCCATTTGTTGTTCAGGAGGGCATTTTTAAATGTCTACATGTTGATGTAGTTTTTGTGGTTTCTTTCTCCATTGCTTTTTAATTTCATTCCATCGATGTCTGCTAATATGAATGGGATAATTGCAGTTCCTTTGGACACTTTTAAACATGAGCTAGTATGTGTTCCATTTTGGAAAATGTCCCATTCATATCTGAGAAGAATGTGTATTCTGATTTTGGAGGAATAGAGCACTCTGTAGACATCCACAAAGTCCATTTGTTCACAGGTTTGGTTTAGTTCTGATATTTCTTTTTAGATTTTTGTCTAGTTGATGTGTTTAATGTGACAGTGGGGTATTGAGGTCCCCAATTACAATTGTTTCAGTGTTTATGTGATTCTACAAGTCTATTAATATTGATTTTATATAATTGGATACACTATTATTTGTGCAAATATATTTAAGATTGTTTTCTCTTCTTGGAGTTTTCCCTTAAGAAATTTGTAGCAGCTTTATCTCTTTGATCTGTCTTGGCTTGAAGTTCACTTTGTCTGCAAATAGAATAGCCATCTTTGCTTTTTTTCTGGCTCCTTGTAGAATACAGTATTGTTTTTCACCCTTTGACTTTCTGTCTATGAATTTCTTCTTGAGTTAAATGTGTTTCCTGAATGCAGCTAATTCTTGGATCTTGTTTCTTGATCCATTCTGCCAGTTTGTTTCTTTTGATTGTTGAATTAAGACCCTTTACATTAAAGTTTATAACTGATATGTATTGGCTTATCATTATTATAATATTTTCCTTTTGTTGGTTCCCCCTCTGTTTAATTATTTGCCTAGAGTAGTCATTTCTTTTTCTTGGTGTTCTTGGAATTATGGTCTTCGTTTCCTTTCTAAAATGTATTTTAGGTCTGCTGTGGGGGTGTATACCAGTATTCCAAGTACTGGAGAAGCTGAAGCAGGGGATTGCCAAGAGTTTGAGGCCTGCCTGGGCTACATAGTGAGTTTAAGCCTACCTAGCAAGGACCACCTAGCAAAATCCTGCCTCACAGAAAAAAATTTTTTTTCAGAATATTTTGTAGAGCTGGTTTGGTGATCATGAATTTCTTAAATTGTTCTTTGTCATGGAAGTATTTTATTTCCCCACTGATTCTGGAAGACAGTTTTGTAGGTTACATTAATTTAGGTTGGAGGTTGCTTTCTTTCAGGATATAAAATACTTCACTGCAAGATCTCCTTGAGTGTCTAGGAGTCTGATGTGATTTAGATGAGCTTTCTTTATAGCTGATTTGTTTCTTTTGTCTAACAGTTTGACATAGGTGGTCTAGTGCTGAGTTTCTGGAATCTTGATTATTATACGGCTTGTTGTAGATTTATTTTGGTCGTGGCTAATTGGAATTCTAAAAATGCCTCATTTATCTGTATGTCAAATTCTTTTTGCGTGTTTGGGAAGTTTTCTACCATTACTTCTGTAAACAAATTTTTTAATGTTTTTTGCACTGGTTCCTGCTTTCTCACTGATTTATAAGATTCCTATGTATCATGTTGTTCTTCTTTACATCACTTTGCAGCTGTTGGATTATTTTTTCATGATCCCTTGCTATTTTTAAGAGCTATTTCTTTTTGTGTTCACTAACTGTTATCCTGTCTTCTAGGTCTGATATTCTGTCTTCACTTTTCCTTCATGCAGCTTTGCAAATTTTCAGTGAAATTTTAAAATTCCTGGGTATGTGTTTGAATATCTTTCATAGATTTCATTTCTTTCCTATGTTAGGCATTCATTTTTTCCAACATTTCCCTAAGCTCCCCTATTTATTTTCAATCTATGTTTACTCTAGATTTGTTGAGCATGACCTTCATTATGGTGATCATCTCTTTTTGTATCTGATAGGTTATTTCTTCTCAGATTGTCACTAGTCTCATTCATCTATTTATTAATTAATTTATTTCTGCTGCTATCATTTCAGAAGATTCAGATGGGTGGCTTTTGATTTCCTGAATCTGTTGTCCTCTGGATTTATTCTGGGTTTGCTGAATTTCTGAAATTGCATTTTTTTTTCTGTGTGTCATCATTTTTTATACTTGTATTTTAATTTCTTTTCTGTATTGATACTTGTAAGTTGCTTATTGTATGTAGCTTTGTCACTAGTATTGAAGCTTCCCTAAGAAATGTCTGTTCCTCAGAGTTGCCCGCTGGGGGTAGCTTGCTCTTGGGCTTTATGCCTGTTTCAAGGTCCTACCTTCCCAATTTATTAGTGATGAGAATATGCTATTTGTCTCAGCACCCAGTTCTATGGCACCGGACTATGAGGATGATTATAAACCCACACAGTCACAATGTTGTCAATAATGGGGAACAACTGGTTATAGCAGGTATGGTATCCTGGTTAAAGTAATACAATAAGAGTATCATCAAGGACAGCCTTGAAACCGACAAACTGTGGTAACTGCTAATTGTGTGCCTTTAACCATAGGAGAAATATCTATAGTTACATAAGAACATTCAATAAAGATCAGGAACTTGTATGCGGTGAGTTTCCCCTGCGCAGAATGATTTTATCCTTTGCAAGGGGGATTTAGGAAGGATGGGACAAAATATAGTGATAACTGAAGAAAAATATAATAGGAGGAAGGCTGAAGTACAAAGGATAATCATGCAAGCTTTGGGAAACTGGAGAAGAGAACGAGAGACAAACAATGAAGGAGAAAGCAAAAGAATATTCAAGCAAACTGGAAAGACTAGTGACAGTGTCAATTCATATGAAACTATTAAAAATATCAAGAAAAATAGTTGAGGAAAGCAAGAAAAGAGGATGAACAAAGCAAAACAAACAATACAATTGAAAACCTAAACATCCCCCAAAAATGACAAAATAGCAATGTAAACCACCTAGGAAACAAAAAGAGAAAGAAGAAAAACAAATTCCTCTGTGTGCCCATTGCTTTTTGATAGTGTCCAAATCAGAGCCCTCATCTCTCCTGGGTAACCCCACCAAGTCTGCATTAAAATTAGTGCTGGATATGGGCTGATCTTAGCCTTTTGATATGGAGGCTGGGGCCACATTTCAGCCAGCAGCTTTCTGGATGGCCTACCCATGTCTCCTTATTTTGTTTGTCTCTATGCTGCTCTCCCATTTGCTGTGGCACTCCCAGACATAAAGACCAATGCTTCTCCCAGTCCTGTGTACAAGTGTCCTACCTCTCCCCAATACCCAGATTGCACAGCATCCTCTGTGTCACATGGCTGGCTTCTCTCACATGTTACTCACAGGTTGGTGGAGAGTGTTGACTTCCCACTTCTTGGCCCTGCTGTCCAAGGCAGCTTGAACTGCTGGTTGCATCTACATCTGCAGTCCAGTCCCTCTCACACCAGTGGTAAGGCAGGAGGGGTTGTGCTGTTCCACTCACTATCCTCACTGATACTGCAGCCCCTAACCTTGTTGTCACTGGATGTGCCAGTTAGCCACTATGCAATATGAGAGGAAAAATAAACCGGTGGCCCATTGGGGAGGGAGCAGCTTCCTGAGAAATTTCTTGCCAGGCTACAGTGTCTTCTGTTTGCAGGAAAGCAAAAGAAGCAAGGGGCCTTATATCTCAAATCTATCCTGTGTGGATTGAGTTTGCCACACATTTGTAATCTCTCCATTTGTGTTTTTTTAACTTCCCAGAATGGCAATTTCTGTTTTGCATGCAGGTGGTAGACCCACTTACAGCCCTATGGGTTGGGTAATCATTGTATAAAGTCCTCTGCCTATGTTTTGTTTGATATACAAGTGATTGATTTTGGCATCATCATTTAAGTCCCTCTCCTTCTAATTACCTGTTTTAGTTGATTTTCTCTGAGAAGCTCCAGCATGGTTCCTCCTCTGTGCAGCCATGTTGAATCCCTCCTCACTAGGTTTTAAACTGTTGCATGATAGTAGTGATTATTACAAAGTGGGGAACAGCACCAAAATGAAGGCAAGGAAACATGATTCTTTTTTATATATCTAGTAATATACACCAACCCCTGGCCTGTCATTAAATTCTATATTAACAATTAGAATGGCTGAAATTAAAATTTAATATTTTATTATCTATTCCACCATTATGCCTGCATTTTTACAGTTATGTAAGTTATGAGGTAGAAAACTCTGATAAAAAGATAAAAATATGAACAATTAGATATTTATTTAGTAATAGACATGTGGTGAAGGACATAAATCTATAATAAAATACTGTAAATGTGATGCTACAGTATAAATGCATGGAATTGTTGCAGGGAAGTATGAAGTATGAAATATATTTCCCAAACTGTTAACTGTATGATACCCCAAGTTCTTGTTCTCTAGAAACTGAAGGAGTCCTAGGAATGATGGAGCTTAAAAGTAGGAAGATATTTATTGATAGGAAAGATCCTGAAGGGCAGGAGGAGTCCCGAGTGCATAACCTAAGGACCCCACTTTACAAAGAAGTTTTATAGGGTGAAACCCATGTGTGTACAACATGGGCCACAGCCATCAAGATCCAATAAGGGTACCCATATAGTCACCTAAGTAATGGTGGTGCAATTGGGAAGTGAATAGTAAGTGTGGATTGAAAGAATAAGGATTTTCATAGGAGAAGGCAGGTGCAGAGATCTCTGGTCACCCCTGGGTGATTGATGCCTATCTATAATCCATTGAGCCCAGTTCTTTGAAGAAGTATGTGGGTCTGGTCATCTTGTCTCCACCTTGAGGCCTGGTTTTCAGCTGATGTGCAGCTGTGGTGTGTTTCACCTTTGTCCTGCCCCTCTCCAGGACATAGCCATATCTGACTGCCTATAATATTTCTGTGTAGCTCATCTATCTATAATACAATGTTGGAGTCATAGAAAGCCTATGTTCACACATAAATGGGATTATAGTCAGCAAGTAGTTTCCATTAAAGTTAGTTTGCCTATACTGAACCAGAGTATGAATATTAAAAAAGCAGTCAAACCAAAGCAACAATAGTGTAAATCAGCTATATTCATATATTCAAATATAGAACCAGGGAATAAAGGAATAAAAGAGCAGGAAGCAAAGTACTGCACTTGTAAATTACAAATCAGAACAACTATATGACAAAACATTGAAAAACCTGGTGAAGTTGACAAATTCTTAGAAAATGCTAGAATCAAAAATACTCTGAAGAGATGGAATTGCCATAAATTTCAGTTTTAGCATTTTCATTCCTAATTTTAAATATCTTTTTATATGTGCCTTTACCCTTCAATCATAGCACATATTTAATAACAAATCGTTCTAAATTTACAAAATCTTGTAGAACACAAAAAAGATACTACAGCAAATCATTGAATGAGATTCAAATACATTTTTTGCAAAATATAGATAAAAATGTTAGAGACAAAAAACTTACTCATCAGTGATAATGCATAGCAATATACTCAATAACATCAAGGCAAATACTCTAAGAATGTCTTAGTAATTCAAATATAATAAGAGATAATTATGGTATACTTGAAAAAATAGTAAATATAATTGTTATTTATTTAAAATCTTTCTAGAATTGCCTATATAAAATTAAGGGGTATATCTCATCAACGTACATGAAAATAAGCATGTAACTCAATCAATTATAGAAGATATATTATTTTCAACTCAAATAAGCTGTAATTTTTTATTATATAAAGAATTCTTTTAAAGTAAGAAAAAATATCAACAATTGAATTTAATAAGGTTGAAAGATTGTCTGTTCGTAACCAAATGTCTCTAAATAGCTTATAAGTACGGAAAAATTAGTGACTCATATGTACTGAAATTATCAAATTCCAAAATACACCATGCAATGCCAATGCATACTTAATAGAATGGCCAATATTGGAAGATATAATAAAAGAAGGATGGAAGGAAGGAAGGAAAAATTCTAATAAAATTGTGGTGAAGATATGAATCAATGAAAACTTCTATATAGTGTATGAAGGAATATAAATTTTTTAAATATCATTTTACAGATTGTCATTATCTATCAAAAAGGAAGAGGTAAACACACAATAAATCAACAAGTTCATTCGTAGATATACACACAGCTGATTGCATGTTCACAAATTCCAAGATTCTTATAATTATATATAGTAATATTCCTAGTTAAAAATTCAAAATAACCAAAATATCCACTAAATTAGAGATTGTTGTAAATGAAAAAAAATATTATAAAGCAATAAAAAGGAATCATTATTATTAAACAACAATTTACATAAATTTATTGAACAAGAGAATCAAGTCATAAAATTATATATACTGGTTGATTACATGCATACAGCTCAAAAATGTAGTTCAGGCCAGGGCAATTAGCTCAGTGGTTCTGTTCCTTTCTTGCAAACACAATGTCTTAAGTTTGATCCCTGGTACCACAAAAAATAAAAAATAAAAAAATAACAAATAAAATATAGTTCAAATAAGGGTATTTATTGTTTATATTCACATACAAGGAAGTTGCTACCATAAAATGTAGGGTAATATTTATTTGCAAGAAAAGGGAGAAAAGATATAGAATTTGGGAATTATGAAATGTCTTTGAGGAGCTATCAATGTATTTTATAGCAGGATTCTGATTTTGTGGATTCAAGTTTTGATAAATTATTGAGATGTGCTTTTTTGTTTCATGTATTTTCCCTGGGCTAGAGTTTGCAATAAAAATAATAAAAGCTATTTTGGACAGAAAATTATATTGTTGCCGGTTTATCACTATTTTTAATTGGGCTCTTCCTATTCAAAATGATTAATTTTGGAGTCCTGTAGATCTTTTTTATTATGGAAGGATTTTACACTCATTTTTTAGGAAGATGTAACAATTGGTAAGTGCATAGAATGCAGAAGGGAATAAAAGTTTACCAGAGTTTCAAACTTTATCCATAATACTCAAAGAGACTATAGAGAAACTGTACTAGGGGAAAATGTTTTCATTCATTTATGAATAGTTGAACAGGAGAAAGAATTCAATTTCATAGACCTTGGCTCCCAGGGAAGTCTTCTGAGGGCACAAAGGGATGTTCTGCTTGCAAAACTTTCTTGGATTTATCTTTTTGATCCATTTGTTAAGAAAAGCAAGATCTTGATGAAATTCCTGCATTAAATTAAATTAAGAGAAATATTGAAATGAGAAATAGTAGAACTCGATTCTCAGATAATCTTTGTAAGCTTGAAAACAGTGCACATAAAGAAAAAATGGTTAACATTGATCAATCTAAAAAAATCTACTTAATGGCTCAATTTTTACTCATACCAAACACAATTATTTAAACACAAATTCCTCACATGTACTGAAATTTTAATTTAAACATGAGTATGGACAAAATACCATAAAAGGGATTAAAAAGGGATTAAAAGATTGATCTCACTGCCAGCAAAAGTTACTGTAAATTCAGGCTATATTACTAGATATACAGTGTTCATACAAACTCTACAAGTTGGATGATGAAATACACTTTTAAACTCTGTGTCATATTTTAGATGTACTAGGATATCTCAGAGGAAAGTGGGCAGTTGGTGCAGTTTGGTTATGCAACTAATAAAGAAGGGCTTCACTTATTGAAATTTACAGATGCAAAAGATATTAGATATCCTATTATCTGAAACTATTCAAGAGCTATTTTACATTAAATTAAATCTATTTGTATAGATTCTAATGTTGTACTTACATAGAATACTTGCAGGTTTACATTAACCTCCAACATATGATGTTTGAACACAATAGAGATTGTTTTAAGCCCCTAAGGAAATTGAGATTAATACTTTTCAAAATAGCAGTAATCTAGTTAGATATTCATATTGAATAGTAAAGAACAAAGAGAAGAAAGTAAACAATAATCTGAATTTCCTGATATAAGTATATGGATTATCTCAAAATTGACATCTTGAATACAAATAACATTCATATAAAAGGTGGTATTTCAATTCACCTTTTAAAAATATTTTATTTATATTGTTTTAATTTTAAACCATGATAAAACACACCTGGTATTTGCACGTAATATAATGCAATTCATTAAAATTTTCAAAATTGTTTTCATGAAAACATACAATGAAACTTCCCACTTCCCATCCCCCTTTGGATCTTTTTTGGCCCTATTTCACATTATCTATTTTACATTTTCATCCTTATTTACACCATTTATTTTTGTTTTTAAAGGTTTAATTAGATGAAAGAGCATAACCTTTAGAATTATCTAGGGTTTTACTCCAGTGTTGTGATTTAACATTCATGTGACTTTGTATATGTAACTTGAATTTTATTTTCCACTAATGGAACACAGTGTCACTGAGTTACATCACCAGTACTCTTCACGTCCTTTTAGTTTGGAAAAGGATAGGTGAAGTTGTGAAGATGCCCAGGCTGGGTGTGAAACTGCAGTACTTCTGCCTCAGCCTCCCAGATACAATGCTGGTGTTATAGACTTTCACCACCATGACAGGCTGTAGTTTAGTGATCCTAAGTAAATGAAACAATGATTGCAAAAGAACATGAAATAGCATGTATTTCTTTATATGAATGATCAATCATTATATGTTATAAAGAGAACCTTACAGCAATGTCTTTTGTTTCATATTCTAGCCCATCTCATCATTTTTAGCAGATATGTAGTAATGTCCAATGTCTTTCTTTTTCTGCTCTTTCTTTTTCTCCCTCTTCTGATTCCTCTTCCTCTAATAACAGAATACTTATTCCTGTGATTAATGGTGATATGTCACCTTGACTGGGAGATTAATGAATGTTTAGCAGATTCATCAAGTAAATGGCAGTATCTGGAGGGATTTTTCTAGAGATGGTTGGCATCCAGACCAGCACACTTGTGGGGAAATTTTACCCCACTTGAGGGGATACAACTTTTGCTGCCTGCACCTGTGAACCTCAGACTCAGTTCTTTGGCCTTCCAACACAGATGCATAATGGTGATTGAACAGGAAGATTTTGGGCATCTGGTCAGACAGAGGCCATGTATAGACATCCTTTAGTTTGTCTCACAAATTCTCTAGGTGGCTTCCAAGCCAATCAACCTGATGAAATGAAGCTTATCCCCCATAATTCTTCAAATATTAAATTTTCCTATCAAGTTCACTATTCTATGTGTCACAGCAACCTTATGCATTATTTTGTTTACATTAAGGGATATAAAAGTCATGAAATAAAAATATTGATGATAAAGAAGTCATAACAATAATTAGAAGTAAGTTCAGTAACTAAAAAAAAAAACAAAAACAAAAACAACTTTTAATTAAATGTGTGCATAAAAGTGGCTCTTTCTTTCTTTCTTTCCATAAAAAGACTGGGAGGGCCTGGGATTTAGCTCAGCGGTTCGGTGGCCTGCCTTGTAGGTGCAAGGAACAGAGTTCAATCCCTAGTACCAAAAAAAAAAAAAAAAAAAAAAAAAAAAAAAAAAGACTGGGAATCCATAACATCATATACTACTCTGGTTTAGAATGAAAGAATAATATCTAAACTCAATCTAAACACTTCAGAATTATTTCTGTAGTGATAATCACCAAAACATTTCATGTAAAGCCAATAGTATATTAAAAATAGCATAAAACATAGGGCCAAGAATAACTCCTGTATGGTTTCATTTTGGAAAATCAGTCAGTTGAATACAAATTAACAAAGGAGTTCTGAAAGAAACTGTTCTATACCCTGTTTGCAAACTAATAAATCAGCTTGTTATCATTGAAAACCTACTTGTATAAGATATAAGATTTCTGGAACAAAGAAAAAAGATGTTATTACAATAAAAGGGTTAGCATGCACTTCATAATATCATCACTGTCCCTCAGTCCAATTTCCATAGAGATGACATGGAATCTTCCTGGGATGTAGACTACATTTTTTAAAATTTTCGTCTACAACTAAAAGCCACACTGTGGTAGATTTGTATCATGAAAACTTAGTAACTAAAAGATATTTATTCTGGATATAATAAACAAAATTGATGGATCTTAAATTAATTGTGTTAAACAAAGGAAGCCAGACATAAAATATTATATAACAAACAATTCTAGTAAAGCAACATTTAAGAACAGGCAAAAGTATACCTTAAAAGAAAGTATACCTTAAAAGAAAATTAATTTATGATGGGTAGGAGCTAGGGATTGGAGGTGGTACACTGACCTCAAAGTGTTAGCAGTTTTGAAAGTAACTCTACGTCTCTAACTTGAAGACATTTATAGGAATTTTTTTTGACAAAAGTCAAAGTATGTTAATTATATAATTGAAGAATTTTGTTTTAATTATATGTGATTAGTTGTATTGAGTTTTCCAAAAAGAGAAGTTAAGTGTGAATGTGATATTATTTGAAAATAAAATGTCTGGTAGAATCAAATTAAGACATGGTCACATTGGATTAGAGTACACCTTAAATCCATTAACTAGTGTCCTTAAAAGATAGCTAATCAAAGGCAACTTGATACAGAAACATGTAGGAATATATGATGTTATAAAGAAGCAGAGACTGGAGTAATAAAACTGCAGTTTATTCTATAAGTCTATTTTATGGCCTATTTCAATAGTTGTGAAGAAAGAAAGAAAGAAAGAAAGAGAAAGAGAGAAAAAATAGCAAACATTTATGAAATAATATTTAAGTGTTTAGAAGAGTCAGATGTCAGATTTCAGGAAAGAAAGTCCTTTTAAATAAAAGAGGAATAGGGCTGGGGATTTAGCTCAGCAGTTCGTTGGCCTGCCTCACAAGCACAAGGACCCGAGTTCAATCCCCAGTACTAAATAACTAAATAAATAAATAAGGAATATTGTTCAGTTCATTAATCAATTGGATTCAGAAATAGATTTATTGTAAATGACAATATATTTCTCTAACTGAAGAGACAATAAATGGCATGTGTAATCCAAATGACAATGTCCAGTGTGTGTTTTGCTGTGCAGTTTTGAACTAAGAAAGGAAATCTGAAATACAGACTAAGATTTTAAGGCAGCTATTACAATGAGATCCATTGAAAACAGTGCTGTGAATTAGTAGTGCACTGGCTATCAGCAAGTTAAGAGTAGAGTAAGCACCAACAAAAGAATTAGAATAAAGGAATATAGGAGAATGAATTTCTGACATCTTTGAGGGAGAAGAGTTTCAAAGGATAAATCACCGGAGTTTTATACTTTAAGGAAAGATTCAGAAATTTAACCCCAAAGGTTTCACTTGGATAGGTAATAATATATATGTTGTTGATGACTTTTGGGAAAGTAGTTTAATTCTTGTGGGCAGAAGTCCTACTGATGCATAAAAGAATATATTTAGGAAGTAAGGAAATAGTATCTAGGCTATTTTTCCAGTTCCTTGAGTGAAAATAATAAATATAAAATATTCAATACATTGGAAAAGAGATTCCATGTAAGATTTGTTTGTTTTTATTTAATGTAATGGAACTTAGCAAATGTTTATAGACATTTGTGAAGGACCTCGGGAAAGTCACGATAAATGCTACAAAGGTGAATAATCAATAATGAAATGATCGAGAGCAAATGCAACTAGATGCAAGTATATTTGTTCTTTAAGATGAAAAGAAAGGAGTTGAGATCATTTGATAGAAGAAATAATTGGAAACATAAGAGAAGACACTATTTTTATGTCATACTGCACCCTCGTTACTACTGTATCTAGAATGTGTTCATGTTTTCACTAAAATATAAACTTCCTGAAGAAAAGAAACAGCATCACCTTCTTAATTCACTGTTAAATTCCCAGTGTTTGGCAATAATGACCCCTTCTAACTACTTAAGAATTTGAATAAATGAATCCAATATGATCAATTGAATACAACACTTGTAAACATTCAATAAATCAACAAATTTCCTTGAATTCTACATGAGGTAAAGAATGGGTTATTCAAAGGGAAATTCAGTCACTCCTCATTTAAAATAAACTCAACTGATACAATTGGAGTGAGCAATCACTTGCTCAAGTAATGGGTGTGTATGTGAAAAAGACTGTGTTCAATGTGATACACAATACAAAAAAAACTTTCAAGTTTAGCTTTTCTTCTACAAAAAGTATGAAATGTTTTAAATTACATAAATATAAATTGCACACTAAATTTAAAGATATCAACAGAAAGCCACACTTATTTACTTAGGTATTTGCGAATGTTGGACCAACACATAAGAAAAAATATTTTATCATATCCCTTATAAAAAGACACCAAAATGAATGATTTGGTGATGTAAAATATTTTAAAAATATAATACAAGTGCAGTATCTGAAAGAAAAGAAAAGAAAACAAAAATCATTACTGTCTCAACAGCAAAATCAATACTATGCAGAAAGCATCAATGAACATAAGTATTGGTCAATAAAAACTATCCAACTGAAGAAAATGTAGAGGAAATTTGATGCTTAAAATAAAAACAATTTCAAAGACCTAAAGTACCCTTTCAAAATTTCAGTATATTTATATTGGTTGGCCTTCTGTTTGCTGAGGTAAAATATCTGACACTTGCAAGTTAAAGGAGAAAATATCTTATTCAGCTGCCAGATTCAGAGCTTGCAGTCCAATCTCAGGTAGCTTCAAGCACGAATATCCTGACAGGAGGGTTTGTTGGGACAAAACTGCATCATAGAGCTGAAGATGCAAAGTGGGGGAACAGTCTCAGAGAGCACAGAGACAGGAGTGAGTGACAGCATCCAGGGTCACACATGCAGGACCCACCCACAAGAAGTGCACTGTATTAGCCTCCGGGGTGGCTATCTCATCAATCACTTAACAATCTGTAGTCAAAATGTGCATTGGTTAGAAACTGAAAATAAAGGATAATGCTAAAGGAGTAAATACTGCAAAATACTAATCCTTACTTTAAAAGTTTCAACTACTGCACACACACACACACACACACACACACACACGCATATGAGTATACTTTTTTTCTCATTGAGTTTATTGGTACATTTTAGGTATACAGTACAGTTACATTCATTATTGGGATCTTGTACCTTTACCTGACAGACCTTGGTTCTCATTTTTTTCACCTTGTCCCTCTCCTCCCTTCACCCCCTCCTTCCCTCCCAATTTACAAATATTTTATTTGCCTTTTTTTAATTTTTCTCACATTTTTTCTTTCCCCTTATTGCCTTTCCCCTACCCTTCCCATTTCCCTTACACCCCTTAGCCTTATTCTTACTATTTCACATGGTCAATTATCTCATTATGATCTTATGTACTGTTATAGTTTGTTCACACCAGAGAATCTATTTGGTGTTTACACATGTGTGACTTATTTATTTCACTTAGGAGTATATCCTCAACATGTATCCATTTTCCTATGAATAAATCTAATTTTTCATTCTTTATCACTGAGTAGTATTCCATTTTATAGAAAACCACATCTTCTTTATCCATTTTCCAACTAATGGGCAAATGGGCTGTGTCCAAGTTTCAGCTATTACAAACTGCCACTACAAATATAGATGTGCAAATATCTCTGTGATATGATTCTTTTAATTTCTTTGGAAAGATACCCAGCAGAGGGATGTCTGGGCCAAATGGAACCTCTAGTCCCTGCTCTTTGAGGTATCTCCATATTGATTTGCACAGTGGTTGCACCAGTCTGCACTCCCACCAACAATGGAGAAGGGTCCCTTTCTCCCCACAACCCCGCCGACATTTGTTATTGTGTGATATCTTCATAGCAGCCACTCTTTGTGGGGTGAGGTGGGATCTCAGTGTTGATTTCATCTGCACCTCTCGAATGACCAGTGATGCGGAGCATTTTTTCATATATTTACTTGCTGCTTTTACTTCTTTATCTGAGAAATATCTGTTCATTTCAGATGCCTATTTTTGAATTGGGTCTTTATATTTGGGGAGGGTGATTGTTTTGAGTTCTTTATATATTCTAGATAATAGCTCTTCATGGGAGGAGCAGCAGGTAAAATTTTTTCCCACATTGTAGGTTGTCTCTTGGTTCTGTTGATAGTTTGTTTTGCAGTGTGGAAGCTTTTTAATAAGATGAGATCCCAGTTGTTGATTCTTCCTGCTAGTTCCTGTGCTACTGAGGATTTGTTCATAAAGTCTTTTCCTATGCCAGGGTCTTCAAGAGTTCTGCCTAATATCTTCCAGCAAGTTTAGTGTTTCTGTTTTAATATTTAGATCTTTAATCCACTTGGATTTTAATTTAGTGCATGGTGAGAGATAAGGGTCTAGTTTCAATCCTTGTCAGATTAAAATTCAGTTTTTCCAACACCATTTATTAAAGAGATTATCTTTCCTCCACTGAGGATGGTCAGCTCCTTTGTCAAAGATGAGGTAGCTGAGTACATCTGGAGTTGTTTTTGTGGCTTCCAGTCTGTTCCATTGATCCTCAGGTTTGTTTCTTTGCCAGTACCATGCTGTTTTTGTCACAGTGGCTTTGTAGTATAGTTTCAAATAGGGAATTGTTATACCCACTGCCATGCATTAGTTGCCTAGGATGGCTTTTGACATTCTAGGTCTCTTATGGTTCCAAATGAATTTTTGTATTCTCTTTTCTAGTTCTGTGAAATATAGTGTTGGTATTTCAATTGGCACTGCATTGAATCTGTATAGCAGTTTTGGTAGTGTGTCCATTTTCCCTATGTTGATTCCTCCTACCCAAGAGCAGGGGATATCTTTCCATTTTCTTATATCCTCTTTGATCTCTTTTTTCAGAGTGCTGTAATTTTCAGTGTAGATGTCTTTTGCTTTCTTTTGTCAGGTTGATTCTTAGATACTTCATTTTATTGGGATGCTATTTTGAAAGGAATTGTTTCCCTAATTCCTCTCTCAGTGAGTCTTGTTACTTGTGTACAAGAAGGCTATTGATATTTGGGTGTTGACATTGTATCCAGCTACTCTGCTGAAAATGTCAATTAAGTCTAGAAGTCTTTTGGTGGAGTTTTTTGGGTCTTCCATGTAGAGCACATATTGTCAGCAAATAATGACAGTTTAACTTCTTCCTCTCCTATAATTTATTGCTTTAATTTCTTTCTCTTGTCTAATTGCTGTGGCTAATTTTTCCAGAACTATATCGAAGAGGAGTGGTGTTAGTGGGCATACTTGTCTTGTTCCTGTATTTAACCTGATAGTTTTCAGCTTTTGGCCATTTGATATGATGTTGGCTGTTGGTTTTTCATACATAGCATTTATTAAATTGAGATATAGACCATCTATTCCAATTTTTTCTAGGGTTTTTATCATGAATGGGTGTTGGATTTTGTCAAATGTTTTTTCTGCTTCTATAGAGAGGATCCTATGGTTTTTGTCCTTGACTGCGAATATAGTGTATTACATTTATTGACTTATGTATGTTGAACCATCCTTGCATCCCTGGAATGCTGGAACTTGGTCAGCATGAATGATCTTCTTGATGATTCTCAGTATTCTGTTTGCTAGTATCTTATTAAGGATTTTTGCATCTATATTCATTAAGGAGATTGGCCTGCAGTTCTCATTTTTTAGTTGCGTCTTTCCCATGTTTGGGAATCAAAGTGATATTTGCTTCCAGAATAAATTTGGAAGTATAGCTTCCCTTTCAATTTCATTGAAATGTTTGAAGAGTAAAGGCAGTAGTTCTTCTCTAAATGTCTTGTAGAATTCAGCAGTGAATCCACTTAGGACTTGGGCTTTTCTTTGTTGTTAAATTTTTAATTACATTTTCAATTTAACTGATTGTAATTGGGGTGTTTAAATGTTTTTATTTTCTTTGTTCAACTTTGGTAATTCATAAATATCTAAAAATCTATCCATTTCTTCTGTGTTTTCCATTTTATTAGAGTACAGGTTCCCAAAGTAGGTATTAACAATCCTCTGGATTTCTGTTGGATTTGTTGTGGCTTTGCCTTTTTCATTCTTGTTGCATGCATCTTAGCCTTTTCTTCACTTTTTTTTTTGATAAGGTTAGCTAAGGGTTTATTGATTTTATTTATTCTTGCAAAAAACTAACTCTTCATTTAAAGATACAAGATCCCAATAGTGAATGTAACTGTACTGTATACCTGAAATGTACCAATAAAGTTGATTAAAAAACTCTTTGATTCATTTATTTTTTGTATCACTTTCTTAGCTTTCATTGCATTGATTTCTGCTCGAATCTTTATAATTTCCTCTCTTATTTGAGCTTTGGGTTTTTCTTGCTGTTGTTTTTCAAGTAGTCTAAGTTTTATCTTTAAGTTGTTTATTTGAACTCTCTCTGTTTTCCTAGTGTGGGCATTCAGTGCTATTAATTTTCCATGTAGAACTGCTTTCTTTGTATCCCATAGATTCCTGTATGTTGTATTGGCATTTTCATTCCTTTGTAAAAACTGTCTGATTTCTTCTGTGATTCATTCATTGTTCAGGAGCCTGCTTTGCAATTTCCAGGTGTTTGTGAAGTTCCTATGGTTTCATATGCTATCAATCTCTAGCTTGATTGCACTATGATCTGATAATATACAGGGGATAACTTTCATTCTTTTGCATTTATTGAGATCTGTTCTGTGAGCTAATATGTGGCCTATCTTGGGTGTTGAGAATGACCCATGTGCAGCTGAAATGAATGTATATTCTGATTTTGTGGGGTGAAACCTCTATAGACATCTGTTAAGTCCGTGTATTCAAAAGCTTGGTTCAGTTCTAGTATTTCATTGTTGATTTTTGGCCTATATGATCTGTCTATTTGTGATAGTGGCATATTTAGACCCCCCACTACAATTGTATTAGTGGTTATTTGGTTTTTCATATTACTTAATATTTGTTTTATATAGTTGGAGGCATTAATATTTGGTGCATATGTGTTTATGATTGTCATCTCTTCCTCCTGAATTGTTCCCTTTACAAGAATGCAGTGGCCTTCTTTGTCTCTCTTAATCAGTTTTGGTTTGGAATTTATTTTGTCTGCACATAAGATAGCTACCCCTGCTTTTTTCTGGGCTCCTGTTGCATGGAGAATTGTTTTCCACCTTTCACTTTCAGTCTATGGGCTTCTTTTTCACTGGGTTTGTTTCTTTTATACAACGTATTATTGGATTTTGCTTCTTCCTGTCTAATTGTCTTGATTGGTGAATTGAGGCCACTGACTTTGATGGTTATAACTGATATGCACTGACTTATTATTGTCATGTTATTGTCCTTTTGTTGATTGTTTTTAATTTTTTGCCCTCTCCTTTTAGTTCATTACCTTACCTATTCAATTTGCTCAATTGGGCCTCATGATGTTGTGATCTTCATTGTCTTTTTCAAGGATATTATTTAGAATTCCGTGTTGTGCTGGTTTGGTTTTCATGATGTTTCTCAGGTGTTCTTTGTCATGGAAGTATCTTATTTCCCCATCAATTTTGCAAGAGTTTTGCAACATACATCAGTCTAAATTGGAGGTTGTTTTCTTTTAGGACTGACTTGAAACACCTCACTCCATGCTTTTCTTGACCTGAGGGCTTGTTTGAAAAGTCTGCTGTGATTCTGATGTGTTTTCCTTTGCATGTGATTTGTTTCTTTTCTCTTGCTGCTTATAGTGTTTTTCCTTCTCTTATGTTTTGGGGATCTTGATTATTATATGCCTAGGTGTAGATTTTTTTAAATTTATTGTAGCTAGTTGGAGTCCTATATGCTTCACTTATCTGTATGTCAAATTCTTCTCCTCTGTTTGGGAATTTTTCTGTCATTAATTCTGTGAACTGCTTTTTTAAGTAATTTATATTTTCTTCTGCTACTTCATGGATTTCTATCAGGCTAATGTTATTCTTCTTTGATTCATCTAGGAGGCATTGGATTGATTTCTCATGATCCCTTACTGTTTTTAAGAGACCTCTCTTTTCAAGGTCAGTGACTGCAGTCCTATCTTCCTTATCTGAGATTCTGTCTTCACATTCTGTTATTCTGTTGTGAGCACTTTTAATAGAGTTTTAAATCTCCTGGATATCTATTTGAATCTGTTTTACAGATTACATTTCTTGCCCATGTTGGACATTCATTGTTTCCATTTCTTTCTTATGCTGGGCCTTCATGGCTTCTATTGTGGTTCTGAGCTCATCTATGTTTTGTCAGTTTCTGTTGTAGAGTCTTGAATTATGACTTTCATTTTGCTCACCATCTCTATGGTGAACCCAGGAAATGGCCTGGGTGGGTTGTCACAGGAGCTCTTTGTCTAAAGGTATTTATTCCACATTTCAATAAAGTTGAGCTCAGCCTATAGGATTACAAGTAGGAAAGTTTGACTTAGAAGTGGGTCTCAAGGGATTTGGGAAATAGAGCAAGCATACTTTTGCAAGCACCAATAATTTTAACTTTTCTTAAATTAGCAGAGCAAAAGCCCTCTTCTGAGGGGTATGAATAAATACTTGATAATACTGATTGTCTATTTTATTTCTGAGCAAGAAAATCCTGCCAATCCAATGAGACCTTTATTTTTTGAGCCCTGGCTGAGGCCATCTTATTCTTCAGTGTGTCTTTTGGACTCCCAATTTGGTCTGACTTCTCCCTACTGCCTATCCTAAGTACTGAACTTTCTTTTCCAATATTTTCTCCTCATCTGTGGCCAGACCAGCCTGAATATGCCTGATTTAGCAATCTAAACAGGATTGTGCCTTATTAGTACTTGGATGGGAGACTAAATCTCTTCCCCCTTCTCCCCTCTTGGATCAGTGTCACTTTAAAAAAAAAAATTTCATCTTCCCACAATGTTCATTCTCTCCAGGTCTCTTTCCCTTCTTTTTATAGTTTGAGTTTTTTTTTTTTTTTACTGTTATTAGTACATGTTGGGAGTATATAGTGATTATATTTATCATGATGAGTTGATACACACATGTAACATATTTCTTTTCCCCCATCCATCTATCTCCTCTTATTTTTCCAGCATCAGATCATTTATTTGTTCCATAAGAATTTACAAATTAGTTACCAGATAAACTGATAGACAGCCAGACAAGAAGACCAGAGAATAAATAAAAGATATAAGACAATTGTACTAACTCAAAGTACATTTTTAGATATATAGCATTGGATTACAATATGATATTTTTAAACATTTTGGGCTCAAGGTTTTTCCTACAAATGACTAAAGTTTATCCTTCTTTATGTCAGAGTAGTACTCCATTTTTTTACATACCATATTTTATTTATCTGTTCATGTATTGATGGACATACAAGCTTTTTCCAAAAATTAGCTATTATGAATTGTGCAGCTATAAACATGGGCATGTATGCATCATTGTGGTGTGGTCTTTTAATTCTTTGGGGAAGATACCTAGAAAGGGACTAGCTGGGTCAAGTGAAATTTTCTCTTTTTAATTTATTTGAGGAATCTCCATACCGATTTCCATAGCAAAAGTCTCTACTTCCCTGCTATATTATCTTCAGTTGAACAAGGAAACTTCCATTTCTATCACATGTTATACATCAAAATGTTATTCTAAGTATCTCTTAGAGTGACTAATGAGTTGCTTTAGTTCAGATATTAAGAATTTAGCTAAATAAAATATCAGAAGAAAATATATGTGAATTATTTTTACCTTAGCATAATGGAGAGAAAAATAAAGATTTCCTCTGATACAAAAAGTGGAACCATTTGTTAAGAATGATGAATTGTACTTCATCAATATTGAAAATTTTGTCATCAAAAGTTTCCAGTCAGAGAATAAAAAAAGCAAGCCACTAATGACTGAAAATATTTACCATAACTACACGAATATTTATTTACATTAAGTTTATTGGTACATTTTAGGTCTACAATACAGTTACATTCATTATTGGGAACTTGTATCTTTACATGATGCATCTTGGTTCTTATTTTTACTCTATTTCCCTGACCTCCAAACCCTCCCCTTCTCCCTATTTTCAAAGATTTTAAAAATTTTTTTCTTTTCTCACATTTTTTCTTTGTCTTTTTTCCATTCCCTAACAATCCCACTTCCCCTACCCCATTTAGAGCTTTTATATTTCACATTATCAATTGTACATTTTGATCCTTATTTACCCTTTAGTTCGTCAAACAAGGAAACTATTTGGTGCACATGTGTGTCCTCTTTATTTCACTTGTGAGTATTTTCTCAATGTACATTAATTTAGTTATAAATCCCTCTAGTTTCTCATTTTTTGTAGCTGATTAATACACCACTTTACAAAAAAAAGAAAAATCTTTATCCAGTCTCCAGTTGATGGAAAATTGGCTGTTTACAAGTTTTAGCTATTATAAACTATGCTGCTATAAACATGGGAGCACATATATCACTATGGTATAGTTCCTTTAATTCTTTTGGAAAGGTACCCTGCAAAGGAATAGCTAGATAGAATGGGACCTCTAATCCTCATGAGGTCTCTCCATTTTGATTTCAGCAGTGGTTTACCAGTCTGCACTCCCACCAACAGTGGAGAAGGATCCCTTTCTCCCCCAAGGCCCACCAGTATTTGTTATTGGTTGATTTCTTGAAGACATTCTTTCTGGGGTGAGGTAGTATCTCAGTGTTGTTTTCATCTCCATCTTTCAAATGAGCAGTGATGTTGAGCATTTCTTCATATTTATTTTCTGCTTTTACTTCTCTGTTTGTGAAAAGTCTTTTTATTTCAGATGCCCATTATTTGATTGGATCTTAATATTTAGAGGGTCTGATTTTTAAAAGTTTTTTATAAACTCTAAATAGTATTTTTTTTTTGTCTGAGGAACAGCTGGTAAAAATTTTTCCCCCAAGTTATAGGTTGGTTGTCTCTCAGCTCTGTTGGTGATTTTTCTTGAAGTGCAGAAGCTTTTTTTTTGTTAATTCTTTGTGAAATTTCCCATGCTACTGAGGTTGTGTTTCTAAAGTCTTTTCCTATGCAAATGTTTTCAATTCTACCTAACCTATCTTCCAGCTGGTTTAGTTTTATCTGTCTTAATATTTAGATCTTTAATCCACTTGGATTTTAGTTTAGTTCATGGTGAAAGATAGGGGTCTAATTTTGATGTGTGGCAAGGTGAATCCAGTTTTTCCAAGACCATTTATTAAAAAGGCTATCTTTCCTCCAGTGAGGATTGTTGGCTTCTTTGTCAAAGATGAGGTAGTTATGTCTGGAGTTGTTTCTGCATCTTCTAATCTATTCCACTTATCCTTTGGTCTGTGACTTTGTCAGTACCATGCTGCTTTTATGTCTTTATAGTACAGTTTCAAGTTGGGGATTGTGATACCACCTGCCATGTCTCTATTGCCTAGAATTACTTTTGCTATTGTAGGTATCTTCTTCCAAATGAATGTTTGCATTGTTTTCTCTAGTTCTGTGAAATATACTGTAGGGATTTCAATCAGTATTGCATTGAATTTATACAGCAGTTTTGGAAGCATGGCTATTTTTACTATATTGATTCTTTCTATACAGGAAGAAGAAATGTCTTTCCATTGTCTTGTATCCTCTTTGATCTCCTTTTTGAGAATGCCATAGTTTTCAATGTGCAGGTCTTGTGCTTCCTTCTTTAGATGAATTCATAGATCTGTCATTTTTGGGTGCTACTATGAAAGGAATTGTTTCCCCCAATTTCTCTCTCAGTGTTTCTGTTATTTGTGTCAAAGATTTGCCTGTAGTTCTCTTTTTTGGATAGGTCTTTCTCTGATTTTAGAATCAAAGTAACACTTACTTACAGGAATTAATTTGAAGTATTACTTCCTGTTCAATTTTATTGCAGTTTTTATAGTAATAACAATAGTTATCCTCTTAATGTCTTGTAGAATTCAGCCATGAAGCCATCAAGACCTGGTCTTTTCTTTGTTGGTAAGTTTTTAATTATATTTTCATTAGCACTGATTTTAATTGGTGTGTTTAGAATTTTTAGATCTTCTTTTTCAATGTTTGTAATTCATAAGTATCTAGAAATCTGTCCATTTCTTCTGCATTCTACATTTTATTGAGTGCAGGTTCTTGAAGGAGGTGTTGATAATGCTCTGGTTTTCCACTGTATCTGTTGTGACTTCAACTTTTTGTTCCTAATTGTATGCACTTGAGCCTTTTCTTGATAAGGTTGGCTAAGGGTTTATCAATTTTATTTATTCTGTCAAAAACCAACTCTTCAATTTATTGATTTTTTTAAATCATTATCTTAGTCTCAACTACATTGGTTTCTGCTCTGTTCTTTATAATTTCATCCCTGGTAAGAGTTTTGGGTTTGTTTGGCTCTTGTTTTTCTAGGAGCATGTGAGCTTTTCTTTGTTGGTAAGTTTTTAATTATATTTTCATTAGCACTGGTTTTAATTGGTGTGTTTAGAATTTTTAGATCTTCTTTCTCAATGTTTGTAATTCATAAGTATCTAGAAATCTGTCCATTTCTTCTGCATTCTACATTTTATTATAGCAGACATTCTTTCTGGGGTGAGGTAGTATCTCAGTGTTGTTTTCATCTCCATCTTTCAAATGAGCAGTGATGTTGAGCATTTCTTCATATTTATTTTCTGCTTTTACTTCTCTGTTTGTGAAAAGTCTTTTTATTTCAGATGCCCATTATTTGATTGGATCTTAATATTTAGAGGGTCTGATTTTTAAAAGTTTTTTATAAACTCTAAATAGTATTTTTTTTTTGTCTGAGGAACAGCTGGTAAAAATTTTTCCCCCAAGTTATAGCTTGGTTGTCTCTCAGCTCTGTTGGTGATTTTTCTTGAAGTGCAGAAGCTTTTTTTTTTGTTAATTCTTTGTGAAATTTCCCATGCTACTGAGGTTGTGTTTCTAAAGTCTTTTCCTATGCAAATGTTTTCAATTCTACCTAACCTATCTTCCAGCTGGTTTAGTTTTATCTGTCTTAATATTTAGATCTTTAATCCACTTGGATTTTAGTTTAGTTCATGGTGAAAGATAGGGGTCTAATTTTGATGTGTGGCAAGGTGAATCCAGTTTTTCCAAGACCATTTATTAAAAAGGCTATCTTTCCTCCAGTGAGGATTGTTGGCTTCTTTGTCAAAGATGAGGTAGTTATGTCTGGAGTTGTTTCTGCATCTTCTAATCTATTCCACTTATCCTTGGGTCTGTGACTTTGTCAGTACCATGCTGCTTTTATGTCTTTATAGTACAGTTTCAAGTTGGGGATTGTGATACCACCTGCCATGTCTCTATTGCCTAGAATTACTTTTGCTATTGTAGGTATCTTCTTCCAAATGAATGTTTGCATTGTTTTCTCTAGTTCTGTGAAATATACTGTAGGGATTTCAATCAGTATTGCATTGAATTTATACAGCAGTTTTGGAAGCATGGCTATTTTTACTATATTGATTCTTTCTATACAGGAAGAAGAAATGTCTTTCCATTGTCTTGTATCCTCTTTGATCTCCTTTTTGAGAATGCCATAGTTTTCAATGTGCAGGTCTTGTGCTTCCTTCTTTAGATGAATTCATAGATCTGTCATTTTTGGGTGCTACTATGAAAGGAATTGTTTCCCCCAATTTCTCTCTCAGTGTTTCTGTTATTTGTGTCGAAGATTTGCCTGTAGTTCTCTTTTTTGGATAGGTCTTTCTCTGATTTTAGAATCAAAGTAACACTTACTTACAGGAATTAATTTGAAGTATTACTTCCTGTTCAATTTTATTGCAGTTTTTATAGTAATAACAATAGTTATCCTCTTAATGTCTTGTAGAATTCAGCCATGAAGCCATCAAGACCTGGGCTTTTCTTTGTTGGTAAGTTTTTAATTATATTTTCATTAGCACTGGTTTTAATTGGTGTGTTTAGAATTTTTAGATCTTCTTTCTCAATGTTTGTAATTCATAAGTATCTAGAAATCTGTCCATTTCTTCTGCATTCTACATTTTATTGAGTGCAGGTTCTTGAAGGAGGTGTTGATAATGCTCTGGTTTTCCACTGTATCTGTTGTGACTTCAACTTTTTGTTCCTAATTGTATGCACTTGAGCCTTTTCTTGATAAGGTTGGCTAAGGGTTTATCAATTTTATTTATTCTGTCAAAAACCAACTCTTCAATTTATTGATTTTTTTAAATCATTATCTTAGTCTCAACTACATTGGTTTCTGCTCTGTTCTTTATAATTTCATCCCTGGTAAGAGTTTTGGGTTTGTTTGGCTCTTGTTTTTCTAGGAGCATGTGATTCGGCATTAAGTTTTTTATTAGAGCTTGCTCTCACAGTAACTATATTTGACAAAGGACTTATAGTAAGAATACATGAAAAATAATTATATCTCCATGATAAAAATTAATAAGTTAATTTTCTATTAAAAAAACCTGAGGACTTTCAACAATGACCATTACATTCTGAAACGTATGGTGAGCCTGTAGTCAAATGGGGGCCTCTACATGTGTTAGTAGCAGGAGCTTCAGTGACCATGGAAATTAGCTGTATTAGATTGCCATAAAGAGCTCAAGCTCAAGCTTAAGCTTGATCTTTGTGCCCCTATGGATGACATCCTGCCCTTCTGAACTCTTTTTCCACATTGTCCTTTGGATCACAGAGCATCAAAGTAGATTTCAGGCATTCCTTTGGTTAGGGCCAAAGCAGAAGAACAGTAGTCTTACCACACTGTATCGGTTAAAATGTATTACAAACTTCAGCATACGTGGACTATAACCAGGGTATGAATATCAGGAAAGGTATTCACTGGGAATTATTTTTGGAAACCAGATAGTACTTATTCCAATTAAAATATGAAAAAAAAAACCCTTTAGCTGAACCTCACAAAAAATGTAAAAGAATGGTTGATATGCATATGAATTATTGCTCAATTATCATTAAGATACTAAAACTATCCTGAGGTATCACTCAAGTCCACAGAAATAGCTAAAATAATACCAACCCCTGGGAAGGATGCTGAGAATGTAGGACATCTGCATACAGCTGATTGGAGTTTAGAATAGTAAAATTATTTTCAAATATATTTCATAGGTTCAAATAACAAAGTTATATATAATACTATTCTAAGACCCAACAGTTGCACACCCAGATATTTATCCATGGCAAAGTCAACATATTTCTTTTCTCTTTTTTTTTTCCTTTTTATCTAGTTTATTGGTACATTCTAAGTATACAGTACAGTTACATTCATTACTGAGATCTTATACCTTTACATGACATGTCTTGGTTCTTATTTTTTCCTCTTGTCCCTACCCTCCCATCAATCCCTCCTCCCCTTCCCATTTACAAACACTTTAATACCATTTTTTCATTTTCTCACATTTTTTTCTTTTCTCTTATTCCCCTTCCTCTACCCTTCCCACTTTCCCTATACCTTTAGCCCCTTTCTTCCTATTTCACATTGTTAATTGTCCCATTAGGATCTTGAGTACTATTATAGTTTTTCACACCAGAGAAACTATTTGGTATTTACACATGTGTGACTTATTTATTTCATTTAATTAAAAGCCTTCTGTACAAATATGTTTAGGGCATTTTTTATTTCCAGTAAGTATCTAAAAGTGGAAAAATTCAAATGCCTATTAAGAGAATGGATAATAATCTATGATGTATTCAAATGCATAAAACAATTCAGCAGACCCCACATGCACATAACAACCAGATAAATCTCAAAATATGTTAAACAAAAGAAGAGAAACACAAATAAAAACTCACTGGTTGGTTTCATTCACAGAATTTCTAGAATAGGAAAGTTAAATGAAGGCAATAGAATTTGTGTCTGTGGTTTACTTCAAGGAAAGACAGGGATGTGTTGACTTCATGGTATTCAACAGAATTCAACAGAACATGGTATTCAACAGGATAATTGATGTAAGAGTACATTTTTCTGTTTGTTTTAAATTTAAATTAATATGTTATATACAACTTTAAAAATTGATCATTTTTATTTTAAAACTTTCCCAATTTATCATATATTAATAAAATTAATTTAAGAATCTTATGAATGTATTAACCTATGTAAGATATATTAAAATAAAACATTGCAACTATGTTTTCCTTTTTAAACATAACACTTTTCATGATCTTTTTATTTAATTTTATATGTTTCTTGACTATATCTTGGTCAATCAGATGTATCAGCTAAAATTCTAATTATCTCACATTTTTAGACAAAATCAATAAAAGGCTCAGGACAAGCTATGAAGTAAGGTAATGCACTAACCATTTGTTCTCTACTCAGGAAAAAGTATTTTCTATTTTTTGGAGAAGATAATTGAATATCCTTTTTAAATCCACTTGGCAAATTAAATAGCAATGAGAGGATATACTAATCCTTCATTAATTTATAGCTGAATATAAACATATGAGGATTTATATAAAAGTGTAACACAAAGAAGTATGGTATTTCAAAAATCCTTGTAGCTTTAAAGATTGTAAGAAATCTCCCAAAAGCTGGAACAAATTGTCTCTGACTATGAAGACTTTTTAATGAATAGGTTAATAACTGGTTACCAAGACACAACTTTGTGTATGAAATCATTCTAAAGTTCAGGTTCCATGCTTTGGTTTGCTTGGCCAAGGTACAAACAGTTGTAAAAAAAAAAAAAAGTTGTAAAAAATGTATGAGGTCAAGCACCATGCTAAGCATTATATGGTAATGATATATGATATACAGTGAATTGTTTTTCAAAAAGGACTCCAGTCTCCTAGAGACTGTGATCTATTTTTAAGATTATTTAATTTTATAATTTCTTACAAGTAGATAATTAAGGCTTGAGTTTTCATGCCCATGCATCCATACGAGGCTTTGAATTAAAATTTCAGCATCACTTAAAATGCTTTTTTTTTAGCATCTCTCTTTTGGCTTTTAATAAAAAGAAAATTATAAAGCTTTAGAATGGTTAAACAATGACTCACTGCTAAAGAAATGGATTTCACTTCTATTTGAAAGAAACCTGGGAAATCTCAGTGCCGGATTTTTTTCTTCTTTGGGTTTTTACCTAGAGTTTTTTATTTTTTAATATGGAGAGGAAGCCTTTGAGAACACTAATTTAAATACATCTGTACTTTAATAGATGCCTCATTTGGGAATTTTTTTCATGTAATTTCTTTTAAGCTCAGGTAATAAAATTCTAATTTGCCACTGATATATGAAAAATGTTCTTGGCTACATGATGTATGTGTGTGTGTCTGTGTGTGTGTGTGTACGTGTGTGTGTAAATACATGGTGTCAGGTATTATATACAGTGTATTTTTGCCAGTTACCAATAGAAAATTTAACAATTGTGAGATCTTCAACAATTTTATCCAATGATAACAGATTCCATGATAATTTACAATTTTATGTCTACACATAAAGTCCACTCGGTTCAAATTGAAACCGATCCATGTCTACAGTTAATGTTTCTTTTAAAGGAAAATGAAAAGTCAATTGCAAATAATTTGTTATAAATAATAAATGATTAAATCTAAATGATTAATAATTTATTTCAAAAAGAATAAATATATATTTTAATCTTTACTATAACGAGGAAATAAGGGAAAATAAAAAATACGAGAAAATGAAAAAATGGGAACAATATTTTTTAAATAGGGAAAGTAGGATGGGTTGAAGGGAGGGCAGGTGTATGGGGAAAAAATGAGAACCAAGACCTGTCATGTAAAGGTACAAGATCCCAATGATAAATGTAACTGTACTGTATACCTAAAAAGTACCAATAAACTCAGTGAGAAAAAAATTATAATGATTAGAATTGTCAAATTGTCTAAAGCTAAAATATTCAAAATTAAATTTATAATGCATTATTCTGAGTTGGCTCTATTTCACTCTCACTTCTACTGTGGGAAATTGTCTACATTTAATAGTGTAACAAATTTGCCTTTCTCAGCTTTCAGTTCATTCATCTCTGCATTGACTTAAATATTTTACACTATTTGAATAGGTTCAAATTAATCCTACAAAATTGCTTCACAAAATTCATACAGGAAAACTCAAAATTCATTAAAGCTGTTGTACCAACTGCCTTCATAATACATATATAAGTGCCTTTCTTCTCCTTGACATATCTTCAGTATTTATTCCTAGTAGAACAAAGAAACTCTTCAGGCTCAGTGAAGCTGAGCCCAAGGTTATGTTAAAAGGTAAATTAGCTCTGTTTAGACTAAATTCTACTTCTCTTCCAATTGCCACTCTCCTTTTATCTCAATGACAATGATGAAACAATAATAACAATAAAACACTTTCTTAAATGAAAATAATATATTCTACCTGGTTAATGTCAAAATTCTCAAAAAAACTTTCTGTGTCATTTAAAGACAAAATTAGGTAGGGATTGCAAATTATTAAATGAAAATATCTGACCACAGATAGAAATCAAAATATACACACAGGCACTGTGGCACACATTTGTCATCTTGCGAGACTGAGGCAGGCATATTCCAAGTGCAAAGCCAGCCTGGACAATTTAAAGAAATTCTACCTCAAATAAAATCTAGAAAAAGCTGTGGATGCAGCTCAGCAGTAGAGTGCTTGCCTTACATGTGGAAGGACTTGGATTTAATCCTTAGTATCAAAATCAATCAATCAATAAAAATTAAAGAGATCTGATTGCTTTTAAAAATGGCAAAATTAAATGAGAAAGAAAAAGAAATACTGAAGTTTGTAGAGCTGACAAGGTGAAGTGTGACAAGTGTCACAAGATTATCCAGAAAATTGAGCAGTCCAGAATTAAAACATTGACAGAGATATCTGATAAGAACACTCAAGATAAGACACTGCAGAGTAGAAATGTTCTCACTGTTTCCTCCACAGAAATCTGCTAAGATTCTGAGCAGTACTCTATGTCTCCTCTTTCCCCATTTCTAGGCACACACTAGGTGTTCTTGTTGTAGTTGAAAGAGTTGTGCTGGGAGTTAAAACAAGGCAGTAAGTCATTCTAAGTTTTTATTTATGGTGGGTAAACAAGGAAAATCTAAAACTTATACTGTGATTAGAATAAACACACTGAGGTGTCCCATAAACTTATGAATACCCTGAAGTGTCAGTAAACAATAGATGTCTTTATCCTACAGGGCTCAGTGTCTCCTTACTATTCCCACATAAAGCTAGTAAAGTAGACAGTTACTACCAGACAAGATTTTATACTGCACAGAGGTTCCACTAAGACACAGCTGATCATCTGAATTATCTGTAAAATGAAGGTTACTTTAGAATTGATAAGAAAGCATTGCTATTACCATAAGTTTCTACACTCATCTAAGACCCACACAAAGTTCTCATCAAACATGCAAAGTTTGACTGGAGATTTCTTATGGGGGATACCTTATATGACTCAGGACAGTAATTTTTGTATTCCTATGACTAGCAAGGTCAACATCCTGCATTTCAAGAAAAAAAATTATGCTTTGAAACTACTTTTTCCTTTCCCTTCTTGACATCTCTGATAAGATGAATTCTAGGTCATGATATGCAGAAGCAATGCATCTGAATTAGGAGTGATAACATAAATATTGCTTAGCAGAGGCAACATAATGATTCAAGAAAGAACAGTGTCTAAGAGATTTGAGCATCTGTTCAGTGAAGCATAAATAATGATGTGAACTTGCTTATGCATTAGGTGCTCATCTATAAAAGTGGAAGAGATGGGTCAGCTATAGAAAATCAAAATGTCCAAATTTTTGGACCAAATAACCAAGAAGTATTTGCAGCAATCACAAAAGCAAATGGAGAAGAGAGAGAAACTAATCACAGGAAAATTATTGCTGAAGTCATAACACCATACTGTGCTAAATTATTTTTTCTGGTTGCTGCATAATGATTTTAAGTCAATGATTCTGGTTTAACACACACACATTTTTTTTTCAGTAAATGTATTTTACCTTTAAAGCTGTTGTAGCAGGAAATTTCAAATGATTCAGAAGTGGAAAAAGAATAGATGAGAAATGCTTTAAAAATGACAAAATAGGGTAAAAGGTTGGGAGGTATCAAAATAAATTTTATAACAGCCCCACCTAATCCAGGCCTCACAGCCATAGAGCCACTGGTGAGGACTGGAGATAAACTGACACCTGAAGCCCCTGCCCCTGGCCTCCTGGCTGCACCTGTACAGAGATCCACAATGCAGAGGCACAGGGGACCTGAAAATCCATTATCCTGAGCTCCACAAGATAGAACAGAAGTGAAGAATAGTAAGAGGGCCGTACATTTTTTAAGTCCCCATCCAAAAGTGTAAAGTTACTTCACTGAATAGCTTATTCACTATAAACATATTTTGTGTTAGTTCTCAATTTTGATTTATTTCACATGGTTAAAGTGATAGATTAATAACTACCAATAATTGTCAATTTCTAAGCTGTGCTTGATTCTATTGTTCTTGCTGATTGTATCACTTGGGCTAGTGTGTTGATTGATATAATCAATTAGCCATCATGGTATAATGAAAATGAGATTGACCCAGAGTCATTAGAGACTCAAATCCTAAAGACTAGCACAATCTGGAAGACATCTGAGAAGCAATCATTTCATAAGGGATCTAAATACAATAAAGATACTTAGAATAAGAAATATTGAATTATCAACCCAGGAAATAAACTAAGGACTATACCAGCAACAATAATATAAATGAAAAGGCATTTCAGCAAAGCACAAATTCAGTCTTCCAGCTTAAAAATGGCAAATATTGGGGGAAATAAGGTAAAAAAAAAAAACAGATGAATGAAACAAATAATTTCCCAGATAATCACAAAGGTGATGAGCAAAATAAAAGACATGATTGTAGTCTCTAGAGAAGTAACAGACCAAAAGCAAAACAAAACAAAACTAAAAACACGAGCTTAGTATCATGAAGGAAGAAATGAATGCTCAGCATGGGAAAGAAATGGAAACATGAACACCCAATATAGAAAAGAAATGGAATCCATGAAACAGATTCACACTGATATCCAGGAAATTAAAAACTCTACTGAAAGTATACACAGCAGAGTGAGGCAATCTTAAGACAGAATATCAGATGTAGAAGATAGGATGGTGGTTAGCAACAATGAAAAGAGATCTCTTAAAAAGAATAAGGGGCCACAAGAAATCAATCCAACAGCTCTTAGGTGAGGCAAAGAAGAATAATGTAAGGCTGATAGGAGTCCACAAAAAAAAAAAAAAAAAA
>NW_022900947.1:45261465-45319477 GCF_012274545.1 Fukomys damarensis | reverse complement strand
GAGAGAGAGAGAGAGAGAGAGAGAGAGAACAGTCAAGATCCCAGAAAGAGAACAGACAAAAAATACTACAAAGCAGTTACATTAAAGAAACAAATCACATGTAAAGAAAAGCCCATCAGAATCACAGAAGAATGTTCAACACAAAATCTCAAGTCAGGAAGAGACTGGAATAAGGTATTACCACTTTAAAAGAAAAAAAATCCTACAACTTAGACTGATGCATCCTGCAAAGTTATCTTTCAAAATTCATGGGGAAAGAAGATGCTTTCATAACAAAGAACACCTGAGAAATTTCATGAATAGCAAACCAGTACTCCAAACACTTTTTAAAAATATCTTAGGAAAAGAAAATTAAGGACACAACTCATGAGGCTGAGGCCCAGCAGAACAAATCCACAATTGTTCAATGGGCAAGGCAAGAATTTAAAGGGAGAGAAAAAGTAGAAAAGAGCCAATAACAGAAAAATAACATGCCAATGATAAGTCAATACATATCAGTTATAACTATCTATGTTAGTGGACTCAATGCACCAATCCAAAGAAACAGACTGGCAAAATGGATTAAAAAGCAAAGCCTAACAAGATACTATATAAAGGATACATACCTAGTTCAAAAAGAAACTCATAGTCTGAAAGTAAAAGAATGGAAAGGAGTTCTCCATGCAACAGAATGTGGAAAAAAGACAGAAGTAGCTATCTTATTTGCAGACAAAGTAAATATCAAACCAAAACTAACTAAGAGAGACAAAGCAGGTCACTACATCCTTGTAATGGGAATAAACCAAGAGAAAGAGCTGACAATCATAAATATATGTGCATCAAATACTAATGTACTCAACTATACCAAACAAATATTAATGGATATGAAAAACCATGTAAGTACTACAACAATTGTAGTAGGGGACCTTAGTACCCCATTGTCACAAATAAACTGGTCATCTAGACAAAAAATAACCAATGAGATACTAGATCTGAACCAAGCTTTTGAACAAAATAACTTGAGATATTTATAAAATGTTCCAAACCACAAAAGCAGTGTATACATTCTTTTAAGCTGAACATAGGTAATTTCCCAAAATACACCATATAGTAGTACCTAGAACATGTTTAATTAAATGCAAAGGAATTAAAGTTATCCCATGTATGCTATCAGACTATAGTGCAATTCAACTGGATATCAATAGCATAAGAAACCCCAAGAAATTCACAAACACATGGACATTGAATAACACCCTCCTGAACAACCAATGTGTCACAGCAGAAATTAAACAATAAATTAGACAGTTTTTACAATTTAACGATAATGCCAGGACAACATACAGAAATTTATGTGATACAATGAAAGCAGATCTACATGGTAACTCCATATCAGTGAATTACCACAGTAGGAAAAGAGAGCAAGCTCAAATAAACCACCTCATGGTGAAACTTAAGCTCCTTTTAAAAGAGGAGCAGGACAAAAGCAAAGCTCATAAAAGGGAATGAATTATAAAGAATAGAGTAGAAGTCAATGCAATGGGGACTAAGAATGGTACAAAAATTAGTTAATTGAAGAGGTTTTTTTGAAAGAATAAATAATAACAATAAACCCTTAGCCAACCTTATCAAAAAAGGAAAGGGAAGGCTCAGATCCATGCAATTAGGAATTAAAAAAATATAGTCACATATATTCAGCAGAAACCCAGAGCATCATCAATACCTACTTCAAGAACCTGTACTCTAATAAAATGGAAAACACAGAAGAAGTGGGCAGATTTCTAGATACATATGAATTACCAAAGTTGAATGAAGAAGATATAAAAATTCTAGCAATCCCAATTACAATCAGTGCAACTGAAAATGTAATTAAAGGTTATCTGCAAAGAAAAGCCCTGGTCCTGATGTCTGTACTGCTGAATTCTATATGCCCTGTAGAGAAGATCTATTGCCACTAGTCTTCAAATTTTCAATGAAATTGAAAGGGAAGCAATGGTTCCAATGTTATTCCTGGAAGCAAGTGTTACTTTGATTTTAAAACCAGGGAAAGACCAAACCAAAAAAACAACTGCAATCCAAACTCTCTAATGAACATATATACAAAAATCATCAATGAGATATTTTGTTGGTGGGTGAAAGGATATTAGGAGAAAGAAGAAATTGTGAAAAAAAGAAAAATAGAAATAAACTCTTTGTAAATAGTAAAGGGTGAAAAGGGTGAAGGGATGGCCTGGGAATGGGGAAAAATAAGAACCAACATAACATCATTAAAAGTACAAGATCCCAATGATCAATATAACTGTGTTGTTCACCTTAGATATAGCAATAGACTTAATGAAAAAAAATCCTCAATAAGATACTGGCATGCAGAATAAAGGGAGTCATCAAGAAGATCTCATACACAATAACCAAGCTGGATTTATGCCAGGCACACAAGGATGGTTCAATATACATAAGTCAACAAATGTAATACACTCTATTAATGGAGTCAAGGACAAAGACCATATGATTATCTCAATTGATACAGAAAAAGCATTCAACAAAATTCAACATTTATGCAAGATTAAAAACTCTGCAGGAAATTGGAATACATGTTCTTTGTCTTAACTTGATTAATGCTATCTATGAAAAACAAACAGCTAACATCATATTAAATGGTTAAAAATTGAAAAATGTCACACTAATTTCAGGGACAAGATGAGGATGTCCACTATCATCACTCCTGTTCAATATAATTTTGGAAACATTAGCCACAGCCATTAGACAAGAAAAAGAAATAAAAGCAATAAAGATAGGAAAGGAAAAAGTTAAACTGTCATTATTTGCTGATGATATGATACTCTACATGGAAGACCAAAAACTCTCCACCAGAAGACTTCCAGATTTTGTTGATAGATTCATTAGAGTAGTTGGATACAAGGTAAATATTAAAAAGATCAACAGCCTTCTTATACACAAATAACAAACTCACCGAGAGTGAAACAGGAAAAATACTTTTCATAATAGTGTCCAAAACAATAAAGCTTGTGCATTGCAAGAGAAAACACCGACAGAGCTAAGAGACAACCTACAATGTGTGAAAAAAAAATTACCAGCTTTTCCTCAGACAAAGATCTAATATCTAGAATATATAAAGAACTGAAATACATCAGATTCCCCAAATGTAAAGATCCAATTCAAACATGGGCATCTGACATGAATAGACATTTTTTTCAGACAAAGTAAAAGCAGTAAATCAGCATATGACATAATGTTCAACATCACTGGTCATTCAAGAGATGCAGATAAATACAACGCTGAGATTCCACCTCACCCCAGAAAGAACGGCTGCTATCATGAAATAAATTAATAACAAATGCTGGTGGTGTTGTGGGAAGAAAGGAACTCTTCTGTATTATTGGTGGTAGTGCAGACTGGTGCAACCACTTTAAAATCAGTATGGAGATACCTCAAATAAATAGGATTAGAGCTACCATGTGATCCAGACATTCCTTTGCTCAGTACTTCCCCAAAAGAATTAAAAGAATCACAGCACAGTGATATATGCATCCATGTTTACATCAGCAGTTTGTAATAGCTAAATCTTGAAAACAGACCAATTGCCCATTAGCTGGAGTCTGGATAAAGATGATTTTTTTAATAAAATGGAATACTACTCAGTCATAAAGAATGAGAATCTAGAGAAATTTATAGCTAAGTGTGTGCACATTTAGACCATACTCCTAAGTGAAATTAATAAGACACACATGTAAATACTGAAGTTTCTCTTATGTGAAAAATTAAAAGTTTAAGGATCAAAATATATAATGATATTTTGTAATAAGAAAATGTCTAAAGGAGTAGGGGAAGTGGGACAGTTAGGGGAAAGGGAAGAAGAAAAAAGAAAAAAATATAAGAAAAGGAAAAAACATGGAAACATATCTTTGTAAATAGGGAAGAAGTGTGGAGGGGGTGAAAGGAGGCAGAGGAATTGGGAAAATATAAGAACCAGAATGCATCTTATAAAGATACAAGATCCTAGTGATGAATTTAACTGTATTGTATACCTAAATTGTACCAATAAACAATGGGAAAAATATTTCTACTATCAAATATCAGTTTACATCCACTTTGAAGAGCTGTCATGCACATTACAAAATCATGTTTACATCAGAGTTACAGTGCAAAGCAAATATTTCTTTTCTTTTCTTTTTTTTTTTTGGTACCTGGGATTGAACTTGGGTTCTGGGGCTTGCAAGGCAGGCCAACGAACCGCTGAGCTAAATCCCCGGCCCCAAATATTTCTTATTAGATGAAGTAATGATTTGTGAACACACTCTATTCAGTATAAGGAAGTGTTTATATAATAAGTGATAATACCAATGTTTTGTCATTATAAATAAACTTCAAATACTATTTTATTTCTTTTTTTGTCTTTAAATCATTCTTCCTTCCATTAGTGATGAAAACTGCATGCTTTGTATATCTTGTGAAGAGTTCTAGATCATGGTAAGCCCATGGTTAATTAAATAGAAAAGGACACTCTCTAGGTAAGTAGAAGAACTCCAGAAAGACCAATTTCTATCTAATCAATTAATTTAAAAGATGCTAAAATATTTTGATGATATAATACTATTGAGTCAAAATATTTTTTAGGGAAGATAAGGAATCAGTTACATAATGAAAGGAAGATTGTTGATGCTAAATGAGAGATAGCTGAAATTGAGCCAAGTAAGCAGGAAAAGTAAAATCTCATTGGATACAAGAGTCAGGGATAAAGCAGAGATTCACAAAAAGAGGTGGTACAAGAAAGAGAAAGCCATCACACTGCAAAACATCAACTATGCATAAATACACAACTCACTAAATATATAATATTAAGATAACAAATGCAAAATTAGTTTCACAGTATTTTCAATCTCTGTTTTATAACTTTTACTGTCAACTCTATCATCGTTTGCTCTTGCCATTTTCTCAGGTGTGTTCTGATACTAATTTTATGTAGCCAGTACTTAATTTATTTATTTTCTCTCTTTAGAAATCAATACAATAAAGTAACATATGTATAAGTAAAATTCCCTCATTTCATAGTTAAATTTCTTACTTTGAGAGAACTTTAAGAAAATGGGGACAATTTGCTATATTTTACAAGACCTTCATAGCTTATCATAAACTATTTTCATATGCAACAATAGTGGTGAATTTTTTCAAAAAATTACTTTTAGAGAAATTAAATACTAAGATGGTGTAAAGTTGAGTATTTTTCTTGAGACTATATTTTCTAACATAAATAACACTTTGATCATCAAATAAATAGATACATATAAGTCAATTTTACATTTTTACTATTGATTGTAGAATATAGAAGGGATATATTAAATGTTTCAAAAACTAAACATTATTCAGAATAGGTAGACAATGGAAACAGCCCAGATATCCATCAATTGGTAAAACAATGAAATAATTTTCACTCCAAAGGGAAATTTAATATTTATATATGCTAAAAAATTACATGAAAATTGAATATACTGCATGTAGTGAGAGAAGTTAGACACAGAATTCATATTTGGGGCATTTTTACGAGTCTATTTATATAGAGTATAGAGAATAGACAATATCACAGAAATTAAAAGCACATTTAGTGTTTACCAGGAGATGGAGAAAGTGAAGAAAGGAAAAGTATTGTAATAGATGTAAATTTCTTTTGAAAACATAAAATACTCTTCGCATAAATATAAATATGGTTATATTTGCATAACCTTGTGGACATTTAAAGAGATTTAACCAAATACCTTAAAACATCTCTGGAGGGTAAATCATATCTTATTTTTTTAAATTTTAAACCTCAAAAATATGTTTTTTATATTCATTTAGTTAGATCTTTCTGATTTCTTTAAAAATATGATATGATATTGTTTTGCAAGCATCATTCTCTGATATGGATTATTAGTAAAAGAAGCAAGAATTTTAAACATAAGTCTACAAGCTAGATATCTTTTCATTATCTACTTATTACCTACATAAAATGAGTAAAATAAAAGAGAAGCCACAGGTATTCTTTTGATAACTTTACAAAATAATTATCTAATTCTTTTCCCATTTATATTTCACTTAATAATGTTATTTTTATTTGCACTTTAGCTTTCTGGTGTGTTTAATTTTAGCCACATCTTTTCCCACATTATAGAATTTGCAGTCTGCAGAGATATGCCTTTCTTTTATATTGTCTTTTGAAAAAGATTTGTTCAAATGAAAGTTCATGTGATTTGTCTTTAGGGATCCATTCTTGTAAATTATATAAAATATAGACCTATTAAAGTGACAGTTAGGAATACTAGTGGACACATATATTTCAACTAATAAACCAAGTTTTACTTATGTAGTGTATTCCAATCACATGGAGGTCATAAAAGTAAGTGTGCTTTCAAAATTGAGTACTGTTACAATAAAATATTCTGCAGTAAAACAATACACAGCAAAAATACAAAAGCATAAAAAAGCACTGCACTGTTGGTGCCTAATTTACTAACACTTCCCATCAGCATATTTCTCTGAAGTCATTCTTTTCTAAAGTTTTCTTTCAAAATAGATTCTACATAAAATATGTTTGACCAAAATGATGTACTACTCATTGCATGGTCATAAATTTAGTGAAGATGAGAAAAAGAATACACAGAGAAATGAATGTGTAATCTGCAATAGAGTTTAATATATATATATATATATACACATATAAATATAAATATGTATATATGCGTGTATATATATTATCTAACATATTATATTATTTATTATACTATTGCATCATTATGCATTATATTACTGTATGCTACACATTATAATATATTTAATAATTATATCAGACCTATTATACTATATAATATAGTACATTAAATGTATTTAATATATTATATAATAATATGAAATACATAATATATAATATATTACATATAATTTTTTGAGCTTTGAGCAACATTCTTTTTGACACATTTTTTAAAAATGTGTCACATCTAAATATAAAAAGGCAGAACAATACTAGAAGAAACAACAAATCCTATTCTTTGTACCAGCTAGTATGTCTCAAGGAAAAGGAAAGATTGCAGTCAGCTCATTTAATCTCTGTACCATTGTAGTAATTGAATTTTGGATAAATAGACTATTTTTGCTAGAAAGAAGGCATCACTCAATTGAATGCTCTTCACAGAATATCCTTATTAAAAATTGTACATTAAAAATAAACCCAGAGGCTAAGTATGTATAGTCAAGGAGCCTTAGAAATTGTCTTATAATTTGCATTCTAAGTTGACAGGTTTTGAAAGATAAATCGCCCCCTGATTTCTGAGGTGATGAAAAATATACCTTACTTGGAAACTATATCTACTCTGGGGCAAAAAGCTCATGTCTAAAGCCAGAAAGAAGAGAAACCCTGTCAATTTTAACCTTTCTGTCTGCTTTGTGAGTCATACTTTTCTCTACCCTTGAAATTAGTAATACATTTTGGTTGTGGTTAAGATCTCAGAATCATTCATTTCTGAATTGACAAATCCAATATACTATGAAACCCAGTGGATTCACCTTGCAACTATAATGTTAAATGAAATAAATGAGACACACAAGCTTAAACAGCATATGGCTTCTTTTTTATATGAGAAATCCAAATTATTAATAAAGACAAAAATAAAAGATAATAGAAAGTAGGGAGAAAAAACTTTCTTGAATGAGAAGGGGATTAATAGATGAAAGGAAGTGAGACGGTGGTGTGGGAAAGGGGTGAAAAAGGAATTAAGATGGGTTATATACATGCATCAGTGCCACTCAAGAAATGTAAACATTATGTACTAATAAAAGAAAGCTCAGTAGGAGACATGTGCAATTATTGTGAAATGTAAATTCGCCTCCCTAGCTACTGACTTTCATTACAATAGGCTTACAGTTACACTTGTTTAACTACTATCATCCTATACAATAAACTGATAAAGTCTCAGACATTTAATGAGTACAACAAATTTACATAAAATATATTGAAAGTACAATATGTACAGGAACAATATTTATTTTAAAATTATATATTTTAGAGACAAAGACAGTCACTTCACCCAAAATTATGCTGACAAGAATTTTGCAACATTTTGTTTTATTTAGTTTTGATCATCATTTGAAGCTTATCAAAGATAATATAGTAATTCCTAAAATACCATTTTCCTAAATGTCTAAAGGTGTACGGGACATGGGAGGTGTAGAAGAAAGCTAAGAGGGGAAAAGAAAAAATAAAAAAAAAATGGAAACAAACTCTCTGTAAATAGGGTGGAGGGGGTGAAAGGAGGGCCTGGGAATGGGGAAAAAACAAGAACCAAGATATGTCATGTAAAGGTACAAGATTCCAGTGATGATGGTAACTGTATTGTAAACCTAAAATGTACCAAAAAAGAAAAAAGGAAAAAAATACAATTTGTCTGAAGTCCATTGTGATAGACTGTGTTACTATAGTTTTATTTCTTCAACAACTATAGTTACAGAAAGTGTGAATTAGGAGGTTGTCAGAGATAATTAGATACAGAGAAACCTGGAAGGATGATTAGACTAGAACAACAAAATCAAAGTATGCCAGATAATAGAATTACTCGACACCATTATTATACTTTTCTAATAAGTATTTCAAGAAATATAAAAGAAGATTAACTAAAGAGTATTTGGGGATTATTTGTAGTGAATGATGTGTTGAGATATCTGTTAGTGGCAGAAAGTACAAAGGGGAACCAAAGAAGCCAACTTTAAGTAGCTGTTGTAATGGATAATTCTTATTTAGCAGTAATGGTATCATATTGTTTCTATATATTGACTCATTTTCTGTTCAAGGAAATCAATAAGATAAGCTATTAACGTCCCTTTTATAAACACAAGAAGATTATATTAAAAAGCAGTTAAGCAATTATCTTAAATTCACAAAAGGCAAGAAGTGGCAAAACTCTGTTATTGTGGGTACAAAACACATGCTGTTTAAATGTGATGTGCTGGGGTCAATGATTTATATATATGTTTTAAATGTTCAACATTTGGGTAGAGGACTAATAAAGAGAAAAAATACGAAAAGTGTTTTAACAGGTGTCATAGTCTGTATCTACAATGTCCTCCAAAATCTTCAGTGTTGAAGCATTGGTTTCCAATGCAGCAGCTTCCTGTGGTGGGATCTTTGAGATACAATTGTATGTTTTTTAAATTTTTATTATTTATTTTTATTTTTATTTTTTTGAGACAGGGTCTCACTATGTAATTGAGACTGACCTGGAACTGACTATGTAGCCCAGGCTGGTCTAGAACTCACAGCTACTCTCCTGCCTCAGCCTCCCGAGTGCTGGGATTACAGGGGTGCACCACCATGGCTGGTGAACAATTGTATCTTGAGGGTTTCATCAACCCATGGGTGGATCCATAGCTCATGGGCTATTGGGATAGGGTGGAAACTTTAGACATTAGGGCCTAGCTGGAGGAAGTAGGCCACTGGGAGTGTGACTATGGTAGGTTTTGTCCTTTCAGTAGTCACAAGGTACAGAGCTTTATTCTGCTTTGTGCTTTCTATCATGATGTGCTGCTTGACCACAGGCCTGGAAACAATGGCTACACGAAACCCCTGAGACCAAGAACCAAGATTTGACTTTCCTGTTTGTAATTCGTCTCTTTCAGGTATTTTGTCACCAAAACTAACACAAATGGTTAAAAAATATTTGTCACTTGAGGAAAATAAGTGGTACACAGCTATTATGTAGCTGATGACTATGGCATTAAATTATGTTTTTTTTCTTGAGTATTAGGATTTTTGAATATTTATTTCATCAAACACACAGCTTTTAATTGTTTGTGACTATCGACCTTATCTGTAAAGCATTAAACATACAGTAAAATACCAGAACAGTTGTATTCTTATTATTCAGTCAATGTTAAAGTTTATATCTGGATGTCTCCCGCAAGCAGCTTTTGCTAGAGACAGAGCCTGTGCATTGCCATTAGATCATGGGGTTCCACAGCCATCTTGGTGTTCAGAGGCAGGGTCTGCTCTGAAAGGGTTGATGACCAGGAAGTGTATATCACCTACCCTGTACTTTCCTCTTTGATTCCTGGCCCGCATAGGGTGGCAGATTCCATCTGCCAGACCCATATACCATACTATTTCTTTGTGGGATCAACCAAAACTTCCAAAAAGTGAGCCAAAATAAACTTCTCCTCCTTTAAATGGTGTTCAGAGGCAGGGTCTGCTCTGAAAGGGTTGATGACCAGGAAGTGTATATCACCTACCCTGTACTTTCCTCTTTGATTCCTGGCCCGCATAGGGTGGCAGATTCCATCTGCCAGACCCATATACCATACTATTTCTTTGTGGGATCAACCAAAACTTCCAAAAAGTGAGCCAAAATAAACTTCTCCTCCTTTAAACTGTGTGTCAACTGACCAGGAAGTGTATATCACCTACCCTGTACTTTCCTCTTTGATTCCTGGCCTGCATAGGGTGGGCAGATTCCATCTGCCAGACCCATATACCATACTACTTCTTTGTGGGATCAACCAAAACTTCCAAAAAGTGAGCCAAAATAAACTTCTCCTCCTTTAAACTGTGTGTCAGGTATTTTGTCCCTGCCAAAAGGAAAGTTATTAAAATATTCAAGTTGTTTATTTACTTAGAAAATAAAGCAATTTGTTTCATAGGAAATTAGAAGTGGGTCCATAACATTAGAGATATATTAATTTATAATTTTTTAAACATATTTGACAAGCCAGTACATTCCTCCAAAATGGATAACAATATAACTATTTCACTGACTTTAGTTTTATTACAGTTACATCACATTTGCTATATAGATTTTTATCAATATATAATTAGTATAACATAAATCTCTCATTTACAATATACAATTTAGTTGCTTCATATATTTACATAATATATTGTGAAGCATAGTATTGTTTTGTATATTTACATTCATCATAAAATAATTTCTTATTCTCCCCCCAAACAAGCCTTGAGTTTGTCTTACTTATGTGCCTCCTTCCCAATTCAGTTAAATTGCTGACAATCTTCTGAAATTTCTTAAATATGATATCAAATGCCCTGGTAACAAAGGCAAAAACAGACAACTAGGGCTTCATTAAGCTAAAAATCTTCTGCACAAAAAAGAAGCAACAGTTAAGAAACAATCTGTGGATTGAGGAAAACAACATTTGGACCATATAATTGGCAATTCATATGCAAAATGTATTTTTAAACTATGTGAGAAACTTATACAACTCTATGACAAGATAAAACTACCAAGAAAATCAATATGTTTTTGTTTGTTTGTTTTGTCTTTGTGGTACCAGAGATCAAACTCAAGACCTAAAACAATCTGGATTGAGGAAAACAACATTTGGACCATATAATTGGCAATTCATATGCAAAATGTATTTTTAAACTATGTGAGAAACTTATACAACTCTATGACAAGATAAAACTACCAAGAAAATCAATATGTTTTTGTTTGTTTGTTTTGTCTTTGTGGTACCAGAGATCAAACTCAAGACCTTGTGCTTGTGAGGTAGGCAACGGAACCATTGAGCTAAATCTCTGACCCAGAAGATCAATATTCTAATGAGAAATGAACAAATGTCTTGAGTGGGTATCTCTTTAAAGGAGACATAACAAAGGACAACAGGTTTCTAACAAGATACTCAGCATTGCTTTGTTACAAACACATAGGCTACCATAAAAACATAAAAACAAAACAGAAAGTAACAAATGCTGGCAAGATGGAAAAGACATTATAAATCTTTAGCACAGTTGAAAAAATATAAAATGTTGCAACTTCTCTGGGTAACTATGTGGAGATTTACCTCCAAATTATAAATGAAGCATTACATGACCCAATAATCTCATTCCTATATATTATTTAAAAGTTAAAAGTAGCCTTTCAAAGAGATTGTATCACTCCCATGTTTATTGAAGCTTCATTTTCAATAGCTAAAATGTAGAAATGACGTAAATTACCATAAATGGATGGTGATCAATATTTACCATGGATATTATTAATATTTTAAAAAAGAAGGAAATATTGCTATTTGTAAAAATGTGATGGACACATGAACATCCTAGTGAAATAATACAAATGTAGATGAAAAAGTATTAAATGATTCCATTTACATGAGTCACATTGAATAATAAAACCATAAGAAACATAAAGTAGAACGTGGTTGCCAGGGTTAGGGTAAAGGGTTAATGGAGAATCTCTTTTCAGTGGATCTAAAGTTTTGACAAGAAAGATGGAAAAGGTCAAGATTTCTGTTATACAATGTTGTGGTTGTAGGTGGATTTAATATACACTTTTACCAAAATTTTAAAAGCCTAGATATGAAATTCTAACTCCAGAAAACATGGAGCTTGCACATATAATTAGTTAAAATAATAGTCTGAATAGATTGAGTCGTAATGCAATATGAGTAGTATTCTTTTTAAAAAGAAGGAAGAGACTCAGAAACACATATACATATGGAAAAGAGGGCCAGCTGATAGAAACAGAGATCGAAGTGATGGATCTTTATCCACAAAACTACTAAGGCAAAAGCCAAAAGCATGAAGAGACAAAGAAGAGTTCTCTTCTATAGATTTCAGAGGAACGATGGACTCCACACTCCTTCATTTTAGACTTCTAATCTCTAGAAGTGCAAGTCAAATGTTTCTGTTGTAAGACAGAGATAGATAGATGATAGATAGATAGTGATAGAGACATATAATATAGAAATTTTGCTGCAATGTGTCTTTCCTTCCTTCCCTCTCCTTCCTTATTTTTGTTACATTGTCACATCTTTATTACCAAGGCCATTAATATTTTTTTATAACTATCATTTCATTTCATTGCATTTTAAACAAGCGAAATTAATAAACAAATATATGTGCATATGATGTGTTACATTTAACCATGTATCTTGCTTACTGGTGATCTGCTGTTTATTTCCTCCTGTGGGTTTTAGGTATGGTGGATGCTGTGATCTTGTCAGCAGTTTGCTACTGTTTGGCAATGCCTTGGAAACAGAACTTTTTTTTTTTTCCTACAAAGGTGATCACTAAATCAAATCAAACAGCCACAAAAACCTTGAGATTGGACATTTTCCAGGATGTTGCTCGTTGAACAAAGTATTTACTGTTCTCTGGGGATAGAGCTTTTAATGGAGCACCAAAAGAGATTAATAGTCTCATTAGGCTGAAAGACTGCTGATTCCCATGGCTACAGTGGCTAAGCACTACAAAGAAAGGGTCCTTAGAGTAGCACCAAATCAAAAGTCCACAGAACCTGCTATCTCATAAAGATTCATTTGTATCTCTAGGAAAGACAGTTTCAATTCATTCTTGTGGATTTCCTTGGTCTCCTGGGTTCTGAAATGGTTGCTTTTAGGTATTTTGCTGGAATTTTTGCTTTTTAAAGAAAAGTATTTTATTGAGAGCAGTACTTGAAATGTATTTTGTTCTAATAGTCAATTTAAAATATCTATATGCTTACATTATTATTTTAAAACTTTTCAAACATTTGCCAAACTATAGACAGCAAGTATGTATCTATTATATAGTTTCCATAGTTTGTTTTGTTTTAACTATGGTTAAACTAGCCAATTTTTATTTTCCTTTTGTTCAGTGATGAGAACTGAACTCAGGGCCTCATGTGTACTAGGCAAATGCTCTACTACAGAGATATACTCCCAGCTCACTAATTTGACTTTAACTGTAATTCTGTCAATTTCCCTTTATCCATGAGCTTATTAGTGAGTTTTCCCATTTCTAGCTTTACCAAATAAGCATTTAAAACAACAACAACAACCAAAAATCCATAAAACTTTACCCTCGTTCTTTAGTATTGGAATATTGTAAGATCTTAGACATTGTAACCAAATCATTATAAATACTATTTCATAGTATTATAAAATATACTGGTCATTATTTTTTGATAGTTTTATATTTTTTAACAATTTGTTCAAATTGAGGTTCAAAGAGTGTCATTAAATGTCCATTCACAAAAGATTCTTTTGAAACTTCTGTCATATATGTAAAGCCATCTAATACTATTATATTTTTGGTATGTATTTGTTGTAAAAGGAGCATCACTTCTTTATGTACATTTTCCCTGCAACCCTGATTTGTTGATGGCAATTTTATGTTGACATTGAACTCATCTTTGTGTTCTCTATATAATTCATCAGTTAACATTTACAACTAGGGTGTAAATATTTTGGTACAGATGTTTCATAGGCTGAGTTGAGTGCTTCAAAGGAAGAACACATGATGTCAGCTCTTTTTATGTTTTTGGAGCCATTGATGTTCATCCCCTAGATCTATTGGCTCAGCAGAATTTGCAAGATAGGATACTTGTTGTTCCATTTCTCTCTCATTTATACATCTATAAATGGTAGAAAGTTTCAGCTATAATTTGGATAAGTCCCCCCCTGAAAAAGAATGTGTTAGAAAGTTATTCCCCCATCCAACAGAGTTGAAAGGTAAAGCCTGAAAAGAAGTGATTAGTCCACGAGGGATTTGTCCTGATGAATGGATTTTGGCACACTTTCTTAATCTTTGCAATCTCTCTTTGCACTACTGCCCTCTGTCAATGAGTTGATGCACCAGGAAAGCCCTAACTAGAGGCCAAGCCCTGTGCTCACTTCAGCAGCACATATGCTAGAGACCAAGACCTTGATTTTATACCTTATAGCCCCCAGAACTACAAGAAAATGTATTTCTACTTGTGCTTACCCAGTCTCAGACATATTGTTCATGACACAAAACAGACTAAGTCACTTTCATTCATCAACTAGATGACTTATCTAGGGTATGTTTCATAAATACTAAAGAAATTCTGATTCTCTTCTACTATTGGTCAGTTTCTAACACAATTAAATATTCTGCTAGTACTCCCCAAATATGATGAGTGCTTTTTTTTTGTTTGTTTAGTAGGTTTGCTCTTTATGTTGTATTATTTTGTATGCAAATGCATTATGGTTTTTTGGTGTCCTAATGACATTGCCCCATTGCACCCCAGTGTCCTCCAGACTTTTAAAAAGTCTTTTGCTTCAAAGAACTGTGTTTAATCTTCCTCCTCACTGACAGTCTTGGCCTATTATTTCTCTTCCATTTTACTGCATGTAGCTATCAGCACAACTGTAGCATTTTCTGGAAATGAAATATCCTGAGGTCACAAGGCAATGCCTATAAAAGCCTGGGCCTTGTTCTGGTGGTTTCTACTATATGTAATATGTTGAGATAAGGAGGAAATGACCAGGACAGACTGATCTTTGTTCCTCTCTCACCATGAGAAGGAATAAAAATGGGGAAAGGAAATTAAACAAGGAAGGGAGGGATGGGATTAAAATAGAAAGAAACAAGCTGTATTATGTACATGTACCCATTCACTAAAATGATTGCAAACTGAGTGTATCTCAAACCTCTACTAATAACAAATAAAACTCATTTAAGTATGTGATAAGTATCACTGCATCATACTTCAAACTTACATTTCAGAAACATTTTTCTTTCAAGTCAAATGGCTGATTATTCTTTAAAAAGACTGAATTTATGAATTTCAAAGTATTCCTCCCTGAACTCGTTACTACCTGGAGTAATATAAGGAAAAAAACAAAGCAAGAAATTTTCTTGCTCATTTATTAGAAGTAATTCTGAAGTTAAAGTTTCTGGATAAAATATTCACCCAAATTTTTTCAACCTTGAGAAATCATAGATTATTATGTGATGCACCCATTATTCTGGGTTTTCTTTTTCAATCTTTGATTTTAAATCCTTCAATTGTGTGGTATAAAGCAGTATTTTCAAATATAGGACAGACAGTTGCACATAGAATCAAAATGATTAGTGATGTTCAGCATTATTTATTTATTTAATTACTATTATTTAATAACCATCTGTATAATGTCTGTAGGTAGTGTTGAAGAAAGATGAACCATCTACCCAATAGTTTCTCTGTTGTGAACAAACTATAATTGTACATAAAATTCTAATGAGATAATTGACAATGTGAATTAGGAAGAAAAGGGCTAAACATGTAGGGAAAATGGGAAGGGTAGGAGAAAGGTAATAAGAGAAATAAAAAAAAACAGGAGAAATGAGAAAAATGGAAATAAAATGTTTGTAAAGGGTGAGGGGAGGAGGGAGTGAAGGGAGGGCAGGGACAAGGGGAAAAAATGAGAGCCAAGACCTCTCATGTAAATGTATAAGATCCCAATGATGAATGTAACTGTACTGTATACCTAGAATGTACCAATAAACTCAATGAGAAAAAAAAGGAAGATGAATCATCTTTTGTGAAGAATATCATAAAATCTCCTGCAAAACTGTTGAATGAGAATTTTTAAATGATTCCCGTTTTCTGTGTAAAATCTAGAAATATGTCCTTTACTGAATATGTCATTTGCAAATATTTTTCTCTGAATTTTTTTCCTGTCTACATTCTCTTACAACTGACTTTTAATGAATAGAATGTCTCAATTTTAATGATTATATTTTTGACAATTTTGTTTATAATGTTAATAAATATTGATTTCTTTATTGATATACGTTCATTGTCCTTTTTTAGAAACACTGGTCCAATTTATTATCATATTTATTTTTCTTATCTTAATATTCTAAATATTTGAGTTTTCATTTACATTTATGGATAATTTTTAATTTATTTTATATAGGAAATAATTATGGTTATAAGTTCCTTCTTTTGCATATGAAAAGTGAGTTTTTCCAATACCAATGAATATCCTTTCTTTGATGAGGAACTTTTGCAGTTTTGACGGAAAGCAAATTCCCCCATGTGTGGATCAACTTTGAACTGTGTTTTTTGGTCCATTGAATTCTCCTTTTCTAAATATCACCTGATAATGTCCATAAAATATTTCATTTATTTTCAAAGTCACTCTCAATATATTAATTCTCTCACTTTATGTATAACTTTAGCATGAGCTTGTCAATGTGTAGTTTGTCAGTCATTTTCAATATTTAATTTATTATTACCATAGTTATTCCTCTGTGATAGTATCAATATCTTCATTATTCTCTGTCTATTTCTGCTTTTTTTCTTTGATCTTGAAGTGTTATTGTGTCTTCTTGATGCTTATGTCTTTGGAATATTTTTTGACTGTTTTATGAAAAGATAAATTTTGGACATTATAAATAGAGGTGAGTAGATTATCCCTAGAAATGGGGATGCCTTCCTGGTAGACCTTTCAGTGTGGAGTCCTTCATTCACCTGTGTAGCAATTGTCCTGGTTTCTTGAGGGTTTGGCTATTCTCAGTATATTTCATGATTAGATTCCTTTACTGCTACCATTTGTTTCCATCCGTATCTTTCATTGGCCCATAAATTTTTGGTGTCTTCCACTCTCAACATTAAGCCTTTGTGTCATTAAATTTATTGGTACTTTTTAGGTAAGCAGTACAGTTACATTAATCATTGGGTCTTGTCCTTTTACATGATGTATCTTGGTTCTTATATTTTCCCCAAGCCTAAGTTTCCATGCTTTGAGATAATTTCGTGCCATGTTCTTGCCTTTCTTCTTCCTATTGTCTGCTGTGATTTATTAGTCAATAATTGCTAGCCTGGCTGAGAGATATCCACAAACTTAATATTGTTCTGATTATAGCTCTTAGCTAAGAAGTCTTTTCCTGAGTTCCAAATCTGTGGCTTTCTCAAAGATCTGACTCTAATATCCACAGTAGTGCTGGATGTAGCTTTTATTTTACCACTTACCCAAGGTATTTTCCTTTCCCACCTCCAAAAATATTTTTCTTCTCTTGTCATAAAAGTCTCATTTTTAAATTCCTTTCCCATCCAAAAATATTTTTCTTCTCTTGTCATAAAAGTCTCATTTTTAATACTTTCTACAGATGTTAGATTTTATTAAGTTTACTGTTTAAACAAGCACTCACATGAAGAGGGTGGATTTTAAATTTTCAGGTTTTATATTTCTCATTAGAACATTTAATCATACATAAAATTAGTCTGACACCATTATTGTTTAAATAATGAGAAGTCCTCAAAGTTTAAAAAAATACAATTTTTATGTCATTATTCTCTATATGTTAACATTTCATTTCACATTTCTAAACCAAATGTGCCTCTTCCTGCTGGAGCACTCAGATATTCCGCTATAAAGTACCACTATAGTTTTGCACTCATTAAGAAATTATTTAGGTAACCACTAGAATTATTTAATAGTAACAATAGTTGATGGTGAAACATTCCATTGGTTGTGTATAGGAACTTAAAAGCTGAAGAGATTTGTAAATTAAAGTACTACCTGCAGACATGTGCAAGAAGAAAAGAAGGGGATAGAGTGATGAGTGGAGTGAAGAGGGAGGAGAGGAAAGACAGTGGAGAAAGGAATTAAGATGTGCTATGTACATGTACAGTCTTCCCGAACGAACAAACATCGAGTGCTGTACATATGTGCTAATAAACTAAAATAATAAAAAGCTTTACCTATGAATAAATAAATAAATTTAAGGTAGTACTAACTAGAGAAAATCTGCAAAGTGAAGGCTTAATACGTCTAATACTCGGTGCATCATGTCAAATTATTATTTCTCCTCTTCTCAATGAAACAGGAAACATCACCCAGATATAAAGAATACAGAAAACCACTTTTGATCAGTCTATTCTCAAATATAAAAAAAAAAAATTTCTCTAAGATCAAACATTCAATAATATAGCAAAGTGACTCTGTTACACCAAGAATAGAATGTTCCTTTTGGGAGAAAATAGCATATTACTAAGTAGAAAAATTTAAATCATCTGTAATTTTAATATTCATCATTGACCAGTGTCAGCTACATCAAACAAATATTCAAGTAAAACTTTTTAGATTGTAGATCAAGACACTTCATCTGTTGAATAAATTGGAATGTCTTACAAAGTAATAAATTGCCTAAACTACATTTACTATTATGACAATTTGAGTGGATTTTTCAGTCAATCCTTAAATATTTTTTCTATCAATTCATAACATCCATAAAGTTTTTGATTTTTCCAGTTAGTGGCAAAATGGCATATATTTTAGATGTTAAGAAGAATATTACAGAATTCATGAAATAACTGCATAAAAATTTGAGTTCAAGATATAAATTCTCTTTTGATTTTTCACATTATCCACCTAATTACAATTTTAGAATGAGGCTCAATGTTTTTACCATTACTCTATAGTTCTTGACATAGAATTTAGATAATGTAAAAGAAAATAGGAAAGCAACTGACAACTTATTTACTTAGAGAAAGTTTTGCCTTGAACATTTCTATGCCCTCATTTAACCTGTACATGATATGCATAAATTTTTAAGCAAGCAACACTTTGGAGTATCAGTTCTATATGGCTGTTCTGTGGTGGACTATTCATAGTAAATTTTTGAAAATTTTATTTATTTTACAAGGTTATTCGCACATCTATAAACATATCTTCTTAATAATCGTGTTAGAATCTATGAATAAATTACTTCAGAGATTATATTTTCCATGGCAATTGCTGATGATTTATTTTAATTAAATCTCCTTTCATTAGACACATTTGTGACTATTAGTAAGAGATAATGCCCTAGAAGTTATAGATATATATCAAGTTTATAGATTATATGATACTGTAATTCTAGGTATATGAATATTTTCACATGTTAATGTTACATATTCCAATCAATAGTAAATAGTTATTTTTCATTATAAAAGCTATAATTTTTCATCTGACCATTATTCTTCATAATTAAGCAGATTTGTCTATGTATGAGTATTAATGGAAAAAATAAGGCCATTATATTATGAACATATAGGAACTGCTCCATTTAATAGACAGCACTTAAGAGCAAGCAAGAGATTAGCCCACTGTGATTTCTAAAGTTCCTTATGAACTATTATCCTTCTTGCCAGTCATGGTGGCACACACCTATAATCCCAGCATTTGGGAGGCTGAGGCTGGAGGATCCATGTGAGTTTGAGACCAGCCTGGGCTACATAGTGAGTTCTGGGTCAGTCTCGACTACATAGTGAAATCCTGTCTCAATAAACAAAACAAAACAAAACAAAAAAAGGAAAAATCTATTACTTTTCTTGCTCTGTTTATGTGAACTCTGACAGAAGAAAGAATGAGATATTTTTGTCCCTGTTAAAATATATATTAATAAAAGGAATTCCCTGTTTCTTTCAGCAATGCATAAGGGCATTTTCCAGCTAGGCAGTCCGGAACTTGTCATGGTGGGGTATCAGCCACTGTGGCAGAAGGAAGGAGCCCCCACCTACAACTACCCCAATCAGATTCAGGTTTAGCCCCAACCTTTGTCCCTTGTCAGCTTGAAGCAGCTCCAGAAGAAGAGATCTTCACCCACCAACCATGAAAGAAAAGCCTGGAATGTTAGATCTCCCTCGCCTTAAAATGGCCCTAACTAGTGATAACACAAGCCCCTCCTAGTGACGTCACAGGGTCCCCCAATCCTTAGCCACTACATCATTCAATCTCACCCCAGCTCCTATAAGCCCCTTTCCTGTTCTACCATGTTGATCTGTCTCTCTTCTTTGTTCAGAGAGACCCCAACAGAGCCTTCACATAATAAAGGCTTGTTGAAGTTATTAAAAATAAAAGAAAAATGAAAGAAAAAAAGAAAAGAAAGGAATTCCCTGAAGGCTCTTTCTTTCACCTAATGCATGAAAGAAGAAATAGGCACCAATTCAGTTAGGTTAGCCACTGGAAAATTAGATTCATACCTCCTCTTTATAATTCCCATAGGATTTGTTATAAACTTCATTTAGATGCCCAAAAGCTTAAATGAATTTGAGTTAGCATCATGACATCTTCATTTGTCAAATTAATGGACCACCAATTTAGCTATCAGGAGATGGCCTGAAGGAAGTAGAACCAAGAAGAAACAAATTTTCTTTAGTGGTAAAAGATGGAAATTCTGAAACAATAACACATTTCTGATTTTGGAAAATCACAAAAGAAATAGTGCCTGAGAAGTCAGTACTAAGGTGATTTTTCTATTTAGGAAGAAAACACCAGGAAGAAAACACCATGGAGGAAATCGAATCCAAGATGAGTTTATTTCACCTTAGACCATGTCTAATACCTAATTTGATATAAACTATTTACTCTGCTTTTCCCCAGAGTTTGTCAGTAATCCCTACCAGTTCCCTAATCCACACAACTCTAAATCCTTTTAGATCCAAATTCTTTCTTTCTTTCTTTCTTTGTTTGTTTGTTTGTTTGTTTCTTTCTTTCTTTCTCTTTCTTTCTTTCTTTCTTTCTTTCTTTCTTTCTTTCTTTTTTAACCAGGGATCAAACTCAGAACATTGCTCTTCTGAGGTCGGCACAGTGCCTAAACTAAATCCCCAGCCCTTTATCCTTTAGCTCCATTTAGTATCACCAAAAGAACTCAATAATTGCACTCACAAAATTTGAAAATGTAGTGTGTGTGTGTGTGTGTGTGTGTGTGCGTGTGTTGGAAATATTTTCTTGGTCTAAGACACATCCTTTATGCCTTATGTGCTAATTTGAGCAGACATATATTTTTTGCCATAAATTCCTGATTTGGGGTTCTTATTGATCACCTTACAAAGTGGAGTAGGTGGGTCCCAATTATTAAAAGAATACAAGCTATGCCATATAAGTGACTTATAAAGGTTATTTTAATCAAAATAGTCTAGAGCGTGGGACAATATCTAAAACAGATGAAATTTGAACAATTTTGGAACTTTGGTGATAATTTTTAATGAATAAATTAAAAATGAAATTTCAGACTGATATTTCCAACAGAACTCAGAAAATAACCATTCATTTTTTCCTAACCACAACTCCGTATACATCAATGACTGTTGAGATTTCTCTATTGCAGGTCTTTCCTAAGATAATAGCATCAACCATGGCAAGAATAATCATGGATCCCTTGTTATTTACAGTTAGCCATACTTATCCAAAACATCTGCTATTGCAAAGTCATAGCATAAAGTGTTGGCTATCCATTCACTCTTGGAGATGTTCAGGCTGAAATATGTCTAGTGTAGAATCTTTTTATTTGGAAAATAATTAAAACACTAAATATTTTTACTAGTACTAATGTACCATGTAAGCTCCTTTGAAGCTCGGCTAAATGGTGATCATTATTTACTATAACTTTTTTTCATGTATGAATGATTTGTCTCAAATATTTTGTTTGATTGCTGGGTTTGGGTCAGTAAACCATGTTGAGAGACAAATGAAGATGTGAGAGACAGAATATCTTTGTCAGGGGGCCAGGGAACTTCAGCAGAATGGAATAAGTAAAGCCCTGAAATACTCGACCTCTCATATTTACTGAGGAACAACAAAGGCATAGAGTTCTGCAGAACACAGATGTTTGTTTTAGATAGCTAGGCAGGCAAGTAAGGAGTGGTGACAGTTTGTCTACAAAATTAACTTTTATCTTATTGTCCCCTAGGCAGCTTCCTTGTTGTACCCTGAAAACTTATCTCTGTTCAAATTGGCAAAATATCTCATCTTCAAGGCACTTTGGCTCCTCAGAATTAAAAATCTTCAGCGTCTTGAGTCAGCCCAAGCAGATATTGACCTGTCGGGTATCACAGGAACTCAGATTTAGATGTTATCTTCTTGCCTTTAATCAGAATTTCTTCAATAAATTTTTATTATGACCCATTTAGCAATGTCTCTCCTTATATGGTAGGATGCTTCACTAAATTTTGATGTAACAAAAGTGTAGTCCCACTCAGTGTTAACTAATTATAGTTTATTGCACCAGAGGGGACTTTCTTGGGAAGTCTCTGTGGTTAATCATGAAATTAATATTGTTCTTCATCTGTTTCAAAGATTAATCTGGAATAATCTCACATCAGTGTTTGTACTTTGCGTGACACCTCTTTTGGTATACAGGGGTTACACATTTAAAGATTCTAAGTGTGAGAGGATGACAGCATTGGGAATGATTACGTTAATAAATACATACAGTGATACTTTTATAAAGATTTTATTTTGAACCTATGAATTGTTTTTATATTTTTATGAAACAAGATACATATACTCTAAAATTTTTCATTACATATAAAACAAAATATTTGTATTATTAGTGTCACAGTTGTGATATAATTTTTGCCTTTTTTTTTTTTTGAGACAAGGTCTCACTATGTAATTGAAACTCACTATGTAATCCAGGCTGAATTTGAACTCACAGTGATCCTCCTGCCTCAGCCTGCCGAGTTCTGGGATTACAGGCGTGGGCCACCATGCCCAGAATGCCTTGTTACTTTGATACATTTTAAAGGCATGAACTACAATGACTCCACTTTAAATGAAAACATTTAAATGTCTTTTAAACAAATTATCAGGCCTACGATATATTGATTTTTCAATAAAGGTTAAGCTTTTTTTTCCAAACAAACTGAATTTTCTTTCAGATTTTAACTTCTGTTAGTCTGTTTTTCATGTTATACAGTTAAAGACTTTTTTTTATTTTATTTTTCAAAACACCATGCATGAATTTAGATATCTCTTTTTACTTGTTCACTAGGCTTCTTTTGTATAGTTCTTTCACATCTTCTAAGAACTTCACCAAGGGAAAAAAACCAATAACTGCACCACAATTTAACAATTTCTCTCTGAAAAAATGAAGAAAGGAAGGAAGGAGGGAAGGAATGAAGGAAAAAAAGGCAGGAAGGAAGGGAGGGAGGGAGGGAGGCAAGGAAAGAAAGAAAGAAAGAAAGAAAGAAAGAAAGAAAGAAAGAAAGAAAGCAAGCTAATTAGGAAAGAGATATAAAGAATGTGAGGAAAATGTACAATCTTTGAGTTTTTTCTCCAATACTAAGAGAACTAAATCATACAAATTATTTTCTACATAATAAAGAGACGGAAATTAAAATACTGGCATGACTGAGAAACATTTTCCTACATTGGCACACAGCACATTTTAATGGAAATTCAAGCACTGCTACTAGTCACATATTTTCTTGAGCCAAGTGACTCTGTTTGGTATTTTAGAAAAAATAATACAATAGTACTATAAACATATTTTGGGCTAGTTCTTGATTTTTAATTAATTCATGTGGTTAAACATGATACATTAATAGCTATCACAAACCATCCTTCTTTAAGCTCTGCTTGATGCTATTGATGCTGATTGTATCACCTGGGCTAAGGAGTTTTGATGGATCTAATCAGTTGTCCTTCCTGGTATACTGAAAATATGATTGCCTGATAGTCATTAGAGACTCAAAACCTAAAGACCAGCTATATCTGGGAGACACTTCTGAGAAGCAATCAATCCATAAGGCTTTTAAATACAAGCAAAAAGGATACTTACAATAAGCAGTATTGTAATACCAACACAGGAATTAAACAAAAAACAGCACCAACAACAAAAACAGAAATACAAAGACATCTAAGCAAGGTACAAACCCAGACTTTCAGCTCACCAAAGTCAAATTCTGAAAGAAATGAGGTGGAAAAATTGGATAATAAACCACCTGGACACCCTGAACTGATAGCATAGGAAGTAAGAAAACAAATGAATAAAACTCTAGAAAAATTAAAAACAGAAAAAAAAAATTTCAAATAACTACAGAGATGTTAAACAGAATGAAATAAATGCTGACTCTAGAACAGAAAAATATTTTTTTTTTAAAAAAGATGAGCTCAGGACTATGATGGAAGCCATGAATGCCCAGAATAGGAAATAAATTGAAATTGTGAAACAGATTCAGATATCCAGGAGATTAAAAACTCCACTGAAAGTGTGCACTGCACAATGAGGCCATATGAAAACATAATATCAGATGTAGAAGACAGAATATCAGATATGTTGGTCAGTGACCATGAAGATAGTGATCTCTTAAAAATAGTAAAGGACCATGAGAAATCTATCCAACAGTTCCTAGATGAAGCAAAGAAGAATAATATGACTGATAGGAGTCCATGAAAAAGCAGGAGAAAATACAAATGACACAAAAATCTGTTCACAGAATTAATGACAAAATGTCCCAAATAGAGCAAAATAATTTGACATGCAGATAAATGAGGCATATGGGACCTCAACTACTCATGATCAAAAAATTCTACACCTAGACATATAAGAGTCAAGAACCCTGAAACCCAACAGGTGAACAAAATTCTACAAGCAGCTAGAGAACAGAAACAAATCACATGAAAAGAAACCCCATTAGAATTGCAGCTGACTTTTCAACATAAATCCACATGTCAAGGAGAGCCTCGGATGAGGTATTTCAAGCCCTAAAAGAAAATAACCTTCACCCTAGATTGATGTATCTTGCAAAAGTATCTTTCAAAAATGATGGGGGGCCAGGGATTTAGCTCAGTAGTTCTGATGCCTGCCTCACAAGCTCAAGGACCAGAGTACCAAAAAAAAAACAAACAAAAAAACTACAAAACAAAAAAACAAAATTGATGGGGAAGTAAAATACTCCCATGACAAAGAACACATGAGACACTTCATGAGTATGAAATCAGCACTCCAAACAAGACTAAATGATACCCCCCCAAAAAAAACCGAATATCACAACTGAATGAGACCCGACAAAACAAAGCCATCAGGCAAAGCAAGAAATTAAAGGGAAAGGGGGAAACATAAAAAATAAAAGTGCCAACAACAAAAAATGACATGACAAAATAAGTCAATACATATCAGTTATAGACATCAATGTTAATGGGCTCAATTCAGCAATCAAAATAAATGGACTGGCAGAATGGATTCAGAAGCAAAATCCAACAATATGCTGTGTACAAGAAATGCAACCAGATGAAAAAGAAACTCATAGACTGAAAGTAAAAAGATGGAAAACATTTATCCCTGCAAAAGGAACTTGAGAAAAATCAGGGGTAACTATCTTATTTGCAGACAAAGTAGATTTTAAACCAAAGCTAATTAAGAGAGAGAAAGAAGTTCACGAAATCCTTGTAAAGGGAACTATCCAAGGGGAAGAGATGATGTTCATAAATATATATGCACCAATACTAATGCCCCCAGCTACTCAAAAAACATTATTGTACCCGAAAATCTGAATAAGCACTAATAGAATTGTTATGAGGGATTTCAGTACTCCACTGTCACAAATAGACAGATCATCTAAACAAAAAATACCAATGAAGAAATACTAGCAATGAAACAAGACTTTGAACAAATGGACTTAATAGATGTCCACCCCACACAATTAGAATACACATTGTTTTATACTTCACATGGGTCATTCTCCAAAATTGATTAGATACTAGCTCATAGTGTATGTTGAAGTAAATGCAAAGGAATTGAATTTGTCCCCTGTTTATTACAAGACTATAGTGCAATTAAATTGCAGATCAATACCATAAGAACCTGCAAGAACTCCAGAGACACATGGAAATTGAATAACATTGTATTTTCACCTGCCAAATATTAATACTAGATGCCTAACTTTTACCATGTGCTAAAGTGAAATCAAGTTGGATTAAAGATCTAAATGCTAAAACAGAAAAAAAAAAAAAACAGTTGGAAAAGAGTTTGGGTAGAGCTCTTAAAGATATTGGCATAGAAAACTTTATGAAAAAAATCATCACTAGCACAAGAACTTTTGCAAAGAATCAACAATTTAGATCTCATCTGATTAAAAATCTTCTGCACTGCAAGAAAAACCACCAGCAGAGCTAAGAGACAACTTACAATGTGGGAAAAAATTTTATCACCTGTTTTTCAGACAAAGGTCTAATACCTAGAATATATAAAGAACTTTAAAAAAAGGGCCTCCCAAATTTAAAGATCCAATCCAAAAAAAGGGCATCTGAAATGAAGAGACATTTCTCAGACAAAGAAGTAAAAGCAGCAAATCAACATATGAAAAGATGTTCAGCATCAGTGGTCATTCAAGAGATGCCAAGGAAAACAACATTGAGATTCCACCTCACCCCCAAAAGAATGGCTGCTATCAAGAAATAGACCCATAATTAATGCTGGCAGAGTTGTGGGGAAAAAGCAACCCTTTTCCATTGTTGGTACAGACTGGTGCAATCACTGTGGAAATCAAGATGGAGAAGCCTCAAAGAACTAAGATTAGAGCTCCCATGTGATCCAGATATTCCTCTGCTCAGTACTCCCCAAAAGAATTAAAAGAATCACAGCACAGTGATATATGCTCCCCTGTGTTTATAGCTGCACAGTTTGTAATACCTGAAGCTTGGAAACAGCCAATTTGACCATCAACTGGAGACTGGATAAAGAAGATGTGGCTTTTTTATAAAATGGAGTAAAGAATGAGCCATAAAGAATGAGAAACTGAAGATATTTATAGCTAAATGAATGTGCATTGAGGCCATAATCTTAAGTAAATTAAATAGGACATATGTGTAACTACCTAATAGTTTTCCTGTTGTTAGAAACGAAAGTGTAAATAAGGATCAAAATGTACAATTTATAATGTGAAACAGGCAGAAATGGTCTAAATGGGGTAGGGAAAGTAGAATGGGTAGGCAAAATTAAAGAAGACAAAGGAAAAATATGAGCAAATTAAAAATGGAAATAAAGTCTTTTCAATAGGTAGGGGTAGAGGGTTTGCAGGGAGAGCACAGGAATGGAGAAAAAATAAGGTCCAAGATCCCAATAATGAATGTAACTGTATTGTAGACTTAACATGTGCCAATAAACTTAATGGGAAAAAATCCAGCAATTAATAACTGCCCACCCAAAAAGGTACAAACATGGCATATATGCAGGTACAACAAGTACATATATATCCAACATAAATGGCCTCACATAGATAGAATTGAGAAACTTTAGGAGTTTTCTGGGCACATAACAATAGATATGACCATTGTAGAATAATAAATTTATAGATGTATTACAGAACCTGTCAGTTCAACTGACTTTGTTTTATATATCAAAGGAGGATATAATAGCGATTAAATGAATTAAGACTACATTTTCTCTTAATGTTCAATAGTCTATTTGGAAAAAATCTTCAGAAAATTTACATATAGAATATATATATATATATATATATGAAAAAATACTGTGAAAATTATTTTAATACAAGGATATAACTATTTGTAGAGTAATTATAAAGCATTTAATTATACACAAATTATTGCTTTATATTAATGAGAATATTTATTGTAGGTAAAAGCCTTCTCAGTAGCAAATTTAGTAATGAAAATGTGAACTTTTGTAAAAACAAAAAAAGCCCATGTTTAAAATAAGATGTATTTAAAAAAAATAAATAAATGATATATTTTGAAGAAAACTAAGCATGTTTTTGAGAAAATAACATGGAAGATACATCATTTAAAATATTTTTCATGTCTTAAGAAAAAGAAGTAATGAGTATATTTGACAATGTGAATCAATTTATTAAGGTTATTTTTAAATATAAAGCTAAGAGCTGTAATGTTAAAGATATTTTTTTCCATTTATTTCACTTTTTTCTGCTAAGAATTTAAATCCCATGAAAACTTTATTAATATAAACACTCTGATATAGAAGAGAAAGAAAACATAGATCTTTGCCCCTTACTTGTGAAAATGTAATGATTTGAATAATCTATTATTTAATAATTGATTGCATTTCTACTGTTAAATTCAATACAAAAATTACAGAACATTTTTTTTTGGAATTGCAGGTTACGTAATTCTGGCAACTTCATGGCCTATTGGAAATACATTCACTGAAAGTGTTTTACTTCTGATTTTACATGTACCCTCTAGATATTTTTCCTTCTCTTTGACAAGGCTTTTTAGCAATGGGACAAAGATTTATGTCAACACAGTGACTACTACTACGATTGTGACAATGTCAGAAATTACAATATTTTCCAAGAATGGAAGATAAGTCAGTGAAAGAAGATAATTTGATGATATAGGAAAAATTCAGATGAAAGGCCTACATGGTATCATTTTATTACAGATAGATAAGTTAATTAGCCATCTTGTAGACAGTTGTAGACAGGCCAACCTATGAGGAGCCAACACAGAGCACAAAGAGCCAACATGAAAGATAACCAAGACACATTCATTAACAGCCAAAATTATAAAAAGAAAATACCACACCACATGCACAATGAATAGCAGTGACTGATATTCTAAATAGATATCAATCATCTCTGTGGGGGACAAAAAAGATCCTTGACTCAGCCCTTTCCATCAAAAATCCTTGCTCAATTCCTTATACACATTCTACATGATTTATTTCCCTTTGGATCCCCATTTAATCAATGACTATATTTATAATCTTATTGGTTGGTCATGATTTTGTCACACCTCATGCCCACCTTATAAATTTCTACTGGATCTTATAGTTTTGTCCCTCTTTGTATCTGCCTCACCACATGGCTTTAGTATATGATCAGTCAACCTACTTTCCAGTCTTCCTTCTGTCTCTCTTAGACAGAAGTGTTCTCTCAGTAAAATTTTCCTACTTTTAACCTCCACTGTTCCTAAAATTCATTCTTTGATTTTAGAGAACATGAATTTATGTTTCACACGTCTATAGGTTTGAGAGTTACATCTATTTCACTACATCAACTTTAGTCTAATCTTCCACAAAAAAACACATAAATTCTTGCTAGAAAGTCTCTTTTCCCAGTTATTACTAAAAAGAATATCAAAAATCTAACCAATGAAATAGACCTTTTTTGAAACTTGTTTGTAAAGAACAATTGTAGTTACAATGGAAGCTTAGACAAAACAGTATTAACGTTTGTTTTGTTTTCTAACATTTCTGGGGACTGCTTTAAAAAAGAATGAGTAGGGTTTTTTTTGCAGAGATAATATTACTTTGACTATATCTATTTAATAAAAACACAATTTAACAAATACATTATATCTGAAATAATAAAATAAATGTATAGGTCAGGTAAATCACCTCTAAAATTATCAACTCCATTTAACCTATCTAAATAATGGAGTAGAAGTTTTTGTATTAGAAGGAAAAAAAATATCAACATCTGGCAGTGGCAAACAACTTCATTAGCCTAGTGTTATGGTTTGTATGTAAATGTCTCTTCAAAGCCTCATGGTTTTCCAGAGGTGGTTGAATGTAGAGTGTGTGATCAATTTATAGTGGGGTTAGGACCAAAGGCACAAGGATGAAGGGTGTGTGATTAATAAACCACTACATGTGAGTGACTGGTTTGGCATCACTTGTGGTGGTCCAGCCGTCACAACACGAACATGCCTGAGTCGGGAAGTGAGGATTGAGAAAAGAAAGAACACTCAAACCAGAGCGGAGAGAAGAGAAGTCTGACTTATTTCACAAGAAACAGCTCCTTTTATAGGTTCATATCAACAGGAAGCACCAAGCAACTATTTGTATCTTTTATGCAAAGACCGGATTTTCTGACTCTTTGCAAAGAATATCAGATCTTTGGCTGTCTCCTTGAGTTTCTCCCATTGCAGCAACAAGTTTAACAAGCAGAGTCCTAGAATGTTATAGATTGTATCAATGCCTTGAGTGTAGAGGTGAAGAAGTTTCCTTTTAAATGTCAAACTCCTAGAGGGCCATGGCCAGGCTCCCACAATCACTAATCCCAGTAATCTGAAAAAGATGACAGGAGCAGAAGGACACTCTTAAGTAAAAAGTAACTCTTGTTACCTTTGCTACCTTGTGGGTAGAACCATGTTGTTTCTCCTCTGGGATGGCTTTTGTCATCCCTGCCTTGGAGCCAGATGATTATGGACTGAAACCATTGCAAACTATGAGCTAAATACACTCTTTCCCTTTTAGCTTTTGGTGCTGGGCATTTTGTCGCAGCAATGAGGTAGAAATAGCAAACATACCTGGAACCAAAATGTGAGATAATGGAACCTATTTTATCTAGAGCTTATAAACATATTTCACATGTCTCTAAAGGAAGAAAATTGAGTACTTTTTACATTGGGATATTAAAACATCTTATACATAGGTAGTTAATTTTTTTTTACAGTATATATAAAACCTTTTCATTTCAGTGAGCTCTATATATTTAACTTCTCTGCTTTTCATAAAATTTACCTTCGTTTTAATAGAAAGACATAAGCATTCCCATCCTCAAGTAAAACTATTAAAAAAACCTGCTTTACCTGTTTTTGTAGTTTACAGATACTGGTGAGTATTATATACTTAATAGGGATTGGTGTGAGAAAAAATCAGTGTGAGAAACAATGTGATTACCAAGGAAATTTGCATTAAACAATGAATTAGAAAAAACACACAGTAATTTATACACAATATATATTTTGGAAAAGTATATATCTGAAATAGAATATGAAGTTTGAAAATAATAGATAAAATCTCCCACACAATATTGAAATTATTTTGATTTATTTGTTAGTTCATAGTAAAACTGCTTATTTTACATTCAAGCTCTTTGGTATAGTGTTTGCATAAAATTATTATAAGGAGAAATAATTGCTTTTCTTTTAAGAGATAGACTATAATGCTTCTCTACATTTGAAAAGTGTGTAATTTAATATAATTTATGCCTTCAAAAATTAGCTTTGTATAGTAAAATACGGTTTTGTAAAAGGTAGATTACTAATTTTACATATACGTGGGTTATTTTTTCAAAAATCCACATTTTTGTCATACCTGCTTTGTGTTGCAACTATGATTTATTTATCCGAGTACTTAGTAATCTGATTTAAAATCACCCCAGTGATTTTATTCAGAAGTAAGAGAAAGAAATCTTTTTGTGAAAACTTGGGGAAAATTTTGTCCTTGAGTATGATGATAACATGTAGCCTATATTTTTTCCAAACATGTTTTTATTCACTTACTTGTTTTATAATATTTTTTACCAATAGAAATAGATTATACATAAAATCATACAGAAGATCAAATATTTGAAATCAACTGTAAAGATGATGATATTGTGAACTTTTGAGACCAAAAAAGTGTTTTACATGAAAATAAAACAATTTTAGTACTCTTTACTCTTTTATAATTTATACTTTTGTTGTTGTTAAATTTGGTTATGCTACTGAGTTAATGTTTGTAGAAAACATCAATTTTTTCTTGGAAAATGTATGCCCATAAAATGTAAAATGATGTGATTGTTTTATTAGAAGTTTTCACTATTTTTCCCCCAATGGGAATATGATAAAGATAAATAGAGCCTGAGTGAGTAAATAGAAAAGTAAATGATAGTAATATCTTAGTCTTTGAAAAATCAATAAAACAACCATAATTCTATAAAATTTTTCTATATTGAAACTATCATATTATGAAATAAAAATTACATAATATTTGTATTCACTGTCACTGTTTTTTTTTTTTTTTTTTTTTTTTTTTTATTTCTTTTCTGTCTGCTTTTTTTTTTTTTTTTTTTTTTTTTGGGTACTGGGGATCGGACTCGGGTCTTTGCGCTTGCAAGGCAGGCCACCGAACCGCAGAGCTAAATCCCCGGCCCCACTATCACTGTGTTTGATGTGTGTGTTTGTGTGTGTGTTTCCATGTGTGTATGTGTGTCTGTGTGTGGAGAGAGATGGGGGGAGAGAGAGATTATAGTGTAATATAGTCTAATGCCATAACCTAAGGTTCAAACACTGCCTAATGGAGGTGTACAAAAGTCTGCAGTGAAATGAATTAAAGAGAACAAGGCAAACAGTGAGGCAGCAGGTAGTAATTCTCTCACCTGAGAAACCAGACAGGCAAAATGTATATCCAACTGTGATGGCTTTAGCAATCATGGGTTCTTTGATCTAAGAAAACATAAAAGAAAGTAGAAATGAAGAATTTGGATAGTAGTGAGACTCACAAACCTGTGAATGTGTGATATTTTCTTGGAAATTGCTTTCCATGCAAAGAAAGGAGTCTCCAATTGAATTCTTCTGCCTGGAACATTCTGACTGGCGCTATGCAAATGATCAGCCCTCTTAGCTGGTGTGTTCAAGCAAGAGATGGAAAAAGATAGTGACCTGATTCCATTCAGGGATGCTGGCTCAGGTCATCTCTTCATTCTGTTGTCTTTTGTTGCTGTTGTTATTGTTGTTTCTGTTTTTGGTACCAGGATCTTACTACACTTCAGCTGAAAACTACCATAGGTTTGCTCTTATAAACATCCCATCTTTTCCTATATATTTCTGGGGGGGGAAACTTCTTTATGGAAAACTTCTGACTAATTAGTATTAACAAATGCAAACAATCTAATATTTACAAATACTTGCATGTGCATACAAGTACACAGCAACACACATAGACACAAATAGTGTAGTGGTATTTACAGCTACAAAATGAAGCGATGAAGGCTAGGGATTTAGCTCAGTGATGCTGCTACCTGCCCCACAAACACAAGGTCCTGAGTTTGATCCTGGCAGAAATGATACACAAGTTGGGAAGAGATGTAACTCCCAAACCTGCTAGATATCCAAAATGTGAATTTGTGTTCCCTAAAAATTAAAGAACTAATTATAGGAACAACAAAGTTTGAGAGTAGGAAAAATGAGGGAAAGGAAGCTTCTACCTAAGAGAGACAGAAGGGCTACTAGAAAATGGGTTGCCCTTACAGATTTGTTTTTAGATTTAAATTTAAATACATATGTATTTTACTTAGAACATTGCCTGCTGTAGAGTAATAACTACCAAAGTCATCTCCTTTATTATTGCTGTTACCGATATTGATCCAGACCTGACGTGTACTAAATATTTGGCATGACCATTTAAAATATTACACTTGATCTTAGCCAAAAGGCCAAGAAGCAATTGGCCATCTAAAATATTGAGTGAAGTCAAGGGGGAAAGAAATGCCATGAAACGTTTATGGAGCTCTAAAAAATGTAGTGAATAAGGGAGTCATACCATGACTAAAGTCATGGTGATAAAGGCCCAAGTCATAAATGTAACCATCTAGGACTTTAGCTTTGCAATGAGTAGTGAAGAATCCAAAGATCTCATATGGGAAGATTTTATACTTTTTACACCTTCTATAGGTTAAGATGGTTGATTTGACTATAAGACAACTGGAGAGATGATATTTAATTTGATGGTCAAGATTAGAAATAATGAAGATTTGGCCAGGGTTTTAGCTTTGTGGTTCCAGTACCTGCTTCACAAGCAAAAGGATCTGAGTTCAATCACTGGTTAAAAAAGAAAAAAAAAAAAGACTTAAATGTATGCAGTGGTATTACTTATAGAGCAAAAGGGAAGCAAGCTATAAATGGTAATGCATCCCTGTGATCTCAGCTCTCGGGGAGATCAGCAAGAGGTTTCCAACTTAGATATCATCCTGGGAAACAGTGAGATTCCAATTCAACTAATAAAGAATAAGACAGTACCAGGTTTGAAAATATAAACAGAATTATTTAAATACTTGGATGGTGTGTAAAGGAAAGAGAAAAACAGAATTCCTGTAAGCTTTTAGTAACATTTACTAAAAGAAATGATAGAAAATAGAATAAGAATATACAATACAAATCAAATTGGTTTATTATGTGATGAGATGGAAATTCCAACATATAATTTCTAGTAGTTAAGCAGGCTCCTTTGGTGACAGGACACATAGAAAAGGCCTCAAAGGTGGATATTTGTTGAAGGTGAAAAAGTGGTGTACTCTATATAGCAAGAACAGACCTGTGAAAAGGCTCATAGTGGCCTAAGGCTAAGTGGAAAGGAATCTCAAATGATTTCCAACCAAAATTCTTGGTTTCCTACCAGACGTATATGAAGGATCAGAATAGCATGTTTTAATTGGTTGTGCCAACATGTAAATGGAATACTGAAAATACCATCTTCTGATTTGTTCTGAGAACATTACCAGATTCAAATTAAGCATTGAGAATATTGCTTTCTGATCAGTTCAGTGTACAGTGTTCTGGAAGTGTGCAATCATTTTTGAGTCCTGAGTTCTGTGTGTGTCATATGGTTTGAGAAAACATTTTACTCAGTTGGTTAGCCATCAGGATTTGTGACCTATGAAAATTCTGCCAAATTATCTTCTACTTATCAACAAGAATTCCAATATACACTTGAATAACAGGCACCACCCTGAAGCTGTCTTTTTTAGTTATTTATAGGGTTCTAGATTCATCCTTCATGATTGTTAAACTAATAAGCGCAAACATGTTTTTTCAGGCTGTGTATATTTTCATAATTTTTTCAACTATTGTTAATATAATTGGTGCCAAATCCTATATTATGAAAACTATTATTTTTAATAAAAATAAATTAATTAAAAGAGTTCAGACAGTGCTTCAGAATAAATATTTTGCCTACTTAGTTTACTGAACTTTTGAGAAATGTGCTTTTACTCTATTCAATATAGGAATGAACAAAACATGCATAAAGAAATTTTCTGAGTCTGTTCTTATAAGAATTCTTTTTCCAACTGAAAATTCATCTAATTTCTCATTCCAATTTAGTAAAACAAATATTCAACCATTCTAGTCTGAAGCACATTTTTAAACATTTCTTTTTTATTCTATCCACAACTAATGAAATATGGAAGTTTTACATTTATGTTTTAGTTACTATCCACTTGCTGAGATTTGCATTTTATGATCATTTCATGATTCAACTTGAAATCAAAGAACACATATGAAATGAATAAAACTAGCGTCATTTTAACAACTGTCTTTTTTGTTGTTATTACTTTTTCTTTTCTTTTTTTTTTTTTTTTTTCTACATTGTAATCAACTTACACTTAGAAAATTTGGCCAGAATTAAAAGTGCTTTACTGTGTTCTTTTAACCTTTTATGTATTAAAATCCCTGGGTAAAGATTAATTTGCTTTGCAATGCTTTGCTTTGTTTTACCTGGATTGGAACTGGAACTGGAACTGCAAATGCATTGATAAATGGATCAGGAAGTTTTCTGGCTTTTCCAAACTTCCTGAAATTACTTTGTCCTTACTGAAATGATATCTTGCAATTTTCGGCTAGTGTGTCCCTAGGGAAACTACAACTGTTACTTCTACGAATTCCATTTCTGCAGCAATAGCTCTATTTTTCTTTGCTCTCTCTTAGTGGAGATTCATTGTTGTCAAATTGTTAGAACACTCTTGAGAAGATATTTTTGTATTTCATACTATAAGATTATTCATTCCCGATGAAAACTAAAACGAAAGGTGAATTGGTCTTTTGGTAATCACTGAGATGTCATGATATAACTCTTTGCAGATATTGTAGTTCTAACCACTCTTCCATGTGGAGACTCGATTTATCCTAACATCTCTTTAACTGTGCTTGATATCCACAATTCTGAAGTAGGATATTAGGGTTGGGGAAAATTGGTCAAAGTACTGGGAGGAAATCTTCAAATTCATGGAAGTCCAGTGGACAGAATCCAGGACTCTGCAGGTCCTGAGCCTTGTACACAGAAGCAGTCTACAAATCTTTTATATCTAGAGGGAAGCCAAAACAGTCTTTCTGAGGTAAGTTTAAAGCGTTTGGCAGGCCAAGTGATATTTTGATAGGACAATGTCCCGATTCCTTATTTGCCCAAGGAAGAAATAGATACAAATGAATTCCAGATGCAAAAGAATCCTGTCTCTTATCCTTGTTATGTGGTGAGTCTGTTCACCAGGCTCATCTTGCTTTGCAGAAAGTACTTCAATGAATGCACAGCCTTGCTATCTTTTTTGTTTGTCTTTTCAAATTGTTTATTCAGTACAGCAAGAGCTTGGAAAGAATTTCCCCAGTACTCCTAATTTATCAACAGGTACATGGATCTAGTTTTCTGTAATATTTGGTCTTGATTAAAAACCTCTCTGTTCAATCAGTATAAAATGAAAAGCCTTCATTTAGTTTTAAATCATAATTTTAAAAACTATGAATGCTATTAATGACCTGTAGCAATTGAACAGGATGAAATGATAATAGATGAAGTCTTCTGTAGAGTAACACTGAGCAAGTTGTAGTAGAAAATATTGTAGACAGCTAAGTTAATTACAAATATTAGAGTGAGTCAGGCAGGACTGGCCCCAGAAAGAAGTCAGTACAGAGCACAACTGTGGCTGGAGGCACGTTCCCTGAGGGGTAGGCTTCAAGCAAAAGAGGACCAGCTACTCTCACATACTTCCCCTAGAGATGGACAGCGGTGATTGATTTTCTAAATAGGTGTAAGACCTAACCCCATCCTTTCTAGGATAGGTACCTGACCCATCCCTTCCAAGAAATCCTTGTTCATTCCATTTACACTTGCTACATGACTTGCTTCACATGTAATCACCCTTACCTAAGTGACCATACTTGTTATAATTTAATTGGCTGGCAATAGTTTTGTTCCAACCCATATCCACCTTGTGATTTTCTACTAGATCAATATTACCTAAATGACTATGCTTTTAAATTTATTGTTTAACTACAGTTTTGTCTCAACTTGAACTCACCTTATCTTGTGGATTTTCTCAGTAAAACCTCCTTGAGAAGTGGGGTAGGTAGGCAATCCACTTTATGGACCCACTTCTGTCTCTCTTAGTCAGAAGCTATCTTTCTCTCAATAAATTCTTCATGCTTTTAACCTCGATTGTTCCTCGAATTCATTCTTTGATTTTAGAGAACATGAATTTGGCATGTTTATTATCAAGGAGGTTGGAAGTTATAATACTTCCTTTATATTATTTGGAGGTCCATATCATTCACCCTATATCAATAAGTTGAATTGACTGGGTGAATATATGAATTTTTCTAGCAAATCCATCATATCCACTGGTTGGTTAGCTTCAATGGCAAATAAAGGCTTTTTCCAAATATTACCTATTTCATTCCATTGGAAATTCTACCACTCACGTTGCTTTACTCTTTTATTCAATAGAGGCTTACTGAAAACTGTGCTTTTCTATCCCCTGGAGATTCAGCAGTTAACAGGAACGTAGAAACCCCCAAATCTCAGTGGAATTTTATTTTAGTGAAATTAAAGTCAATGAACATCAAATGATTAAACACATGAGTGCTAAATAAATCAGGGTATGTGAGCAGAGAATGACACGAATTTATTACTCCAAATAGGCTACTGAGAGAGTATTTCTGACTTGCTTGCATTTAGAGCTGAAACATTGTGAGAAAAGCAAATCCTGCAGATAACCTAGAGGAATAATTATTTAGGCAGAATGAAACCAAATCACAAAGGCTTTGAGGCCAAACTGGAGGAGTAATTGATACATTACAGGAGTATCAGGAAGAGCATGAGTTATAAATTAGGAAGAGGAGAGTACAAGTAGGAGAATGAGGAAAACAAGATTGCGCCATGGTTGGTGGGCTTAGGCATAGGGTTAGAGTGGGAATCTACCAACGGGCAACGTGACACAGGAGACATGTTTTTAAAAGAACACTGACTACTGCTTAGAAGCAAAACTATAATTTCAAGTTTAGCCTTAGTTTGTACATAGGATTTTCCCAGATACCACAATGGATTATTTTTTTAAATTTACTTTCTCATTTCTGTTTTCATTATTTATAATTAGACTTATAGTTTAAGATTTTAAACTAGATAATAAAAAGACATTAACTGTATGTATCTTCATGGACCATAATGTCTGTGTATCTACACAGCAGGTCACTTAGTTGGGACTGCATTTAACTTTCTGGGTCTTGTTTATGGGATATCCTAGAAAATCCACAACAAGAAAATGCCTGAGCTCCTTGACAATCACATTTAATTTAACTTAATTACTCTATTTCCAAATTATATTAAAAATAATTGTTTTTCTTTCACATATAAGTAATGGGCATAATAAAATTGTAGAAAACCGGAGGGGAAAAACAGAATATATGAAAGATTCTTATAAGGACTAAATTGCCACAATTTTAGGTCATCCTTTATGTTTTATTTCTGTGAAGTAACAGGAGGGAAAGTTCTCACTAGAATCCACAATGAATTCAAATGTTATAATATGTATTGTTATGGCTTAGAATCTCTGTCCTGGTGTAAGCCATAGAAAATAATCAAACACTCCTTCTTTATGAAATCCCACATCCCAGCACCAGGAAATCCATATAAAAGAATATTGAATGTTTCCATAAAAGCCTCAGGTTTTCATTCAGGGCATACTAGTTCATGAGTACCAGACATTGCCTTCAATAGAACATTAAAATTATTTGGTAGAAATTATGTGTTGTCTCCATTTTGCTTGTAAAAGGTAAAGATTAGAGCCTGGCACCTGATACATGGTGTAAGTGCGTAAAGACTACAGTCTCCAGAGAACTAGTGTGCCTACATAAAGTGCTGGATAATGTGATGTGATACACACCGAAGAACAGAAACTTCAAACTCTTCCTTTAAAAGGGCAGGCCCATCAACCTTTCCTTTGCTCTTTATTTTTTTGTGAGCACAGGTGTGACAACGAGTCCTCTCAGACAACGTAAAGGAGGATGATGGTTGGGAAGGCCAAGCTCCAAAGTATAGGCACTCTTCCTTGACACGATTCCAGCCCAACACTGTTGGATGGAGGACTCTTCTTCCACTATATTAGATAGAAATAAACTTGCATTTTACTGAAGCCATTTTTATGTGGCACATTTATTATAGGAATGTGTTTACAATATCTTTAAAATAAAAAACAGGGGGATTTCTTAAAAAATGTATTCATTCTTTCAAGAAAATAACCCCTACCATGGACAAACCAATGTTAGGTACAAAAAGCTCATAACACTTATTCAACTTAAAATGAAGTTAAGAAATTTTATTGGTTTCTTAGTACAAAGAGATCACTTCTTCAAGGTGAGAAGAATTATTGGGTTATCTAAGGTGTAGCCATATTTTTTACTTTTAAAAAAAACATGATAACATACATTGACATTAGAGTTAATGAAATCAAAATTATACACAAATAGGTTTTAGGCAGTTGTGTGTTTACCCTTTCTGATTTGCCCTTGGGACTTGAACTTTCCTTAAATACTTGACTTTGGCTTGACTCAAAACTTTAAAAAACAGTTTAATCAATAATCCTTGATCAAAAAAGAATTCTTTTTCCTACCCATTTACTCTTTTAAGCATGATCCTAATTTTTAGCAGAATGCAAAGTACTTTAAAATATATTCACTTAAAAACATCTCAAAATGTTCTGAATGCAATGTCATTGTTTCAGTTTACTGGGCACAATTCAACTTCCCTGTGATTTCTGCTAGTGAAGTGTATATAATACAGTGCATTGATCTGAATTTCATCTTCAGTTATTAGGACCTGTTAGCATTTTATAACCTTTGGATTTCTTTATTGTCCTAATTATTCTTGTCCTCAAAATATTGTCTCTATCTCACACACACACACACACACACACACACACACACATTTGAGCACATGCACACATGCAGAAAAAAACAGATGAACAGTATTTTATAGTTCTGCATGCACTTGTGTATATCAAACATGTAAACATATAGAACATGTAAATGCACATGTGTGAATTTAGGCTGGTGAGAAATGAGGAATTGAGTATTGTGTTTTGGTCCCTTCCCCTAACACATCAAATTCACAGTAGTATCTGTGAGTAAATCACAGTGAACACTTTTCAAATTTGACATAATTAGATTATCAAATCTTTAGTAGATTAAGAGCTCACAAATGATTTTGGCTAAATTTTGGAACAATACTTAAGCAGACGAGATTTATTTTATGTGTTAGCATAACTCTTCATACAAAAAAGTATGAAAAACTGAGTTATTATGTGAAGATGCTATCATCTGGAACATTTTGACTCAATTAATTAAAAAAAAACTTATTCTGATAACCTGTCTAGCTATGCTAAATAGTGTGCCCTAAGGGAGAATAAGTTCTTTTATATGATAACTTCTTTAAGGTAATTCTGTGAAGTTTCACTCCTGATTTTCAAGTATCCTTTATAAATAAATATACTGACACAGGGGAAGGAGAATTGACATGAAGTAGTTTCTTGAAAAATATTACTTATTTGCTCATAATTGTATATTCATGTATAAACAACACAGATTTCATTATTTAGGAGAAATGAGTGATATTCACTTTTAATGATGTTAACAAAGAAATTGAGGGCCAGGGATTTAGCTCAGTGATTCGGTGGGCTGCCGTGCAAGCACAAGGACCCGAGTTCAATACCCAGTACCAATAAATAAATAAACAAACAAACAAATAAATAATAGAGATGTAGAAAAATTTATTAATTGTACAAGAGCAATTATGCATTTGAAAAGAGAGCAAGAAATTAATAAAATAAACCAAAACAAACCATAAACTGTCATTTATTGAGCTTCTACTACAGTTCAGGTAGCACAATCCAATACTTTCTAAAGGGACACTAAACATTTATCCTGGCCCTCCCATCTCAGTGTATGACACTATGAAGTAAGTTACTGTTTTCTCTCATCTCCTTCTCCATAGATTTAATATAAATATTTTATTTACTGAATTGTTGTTGACATTGACTGTGAACACAAGAAACCCTTAATGTTAAGCATAACATCTGAGACTCATGTTAGTAATTTGATTCAAATAGATATCATTAGATATTAAAAGTAATAATTCAATATATTATTTCCAAATTTTGACAAAAATACTGAGGCTGTCTAATGTTAACATGGCTAAAAGCACAAAATGTACACTTTTCACCTGGAAAGTAAATGCTGTTTTAATTCCAATGCTTTCTTTTAGAAAAAGATCAGTCTGCTCATTTGTGCTCTTTTTAACTCAAGCTGTTTTAATTGAAAATGTCCTTTGATCTGAATTATGTAATTAATAGTTTTTATTTTTATGGCAGACAGTTTACAATAGTCAAACATGATAATCAAATATGATACTGAACTCCCATATTTCTTGAACTGCTGAAAAGAATCTTACTCCTTTAAATATTTTGTCTTCTTTGATGCAAAATATTGAAAGGAACTTTCTCTTTATTCTTATTCATTTGTTTTTAATTACTCTGAAGTTTTCTTCTGATAACCAAATGCTGTGATAGCTAATACCAAGACATTTTGCTCTTGGAATAAATATGCTGACAAATTTTTTTGTCAAAATTATCTGACTTACCTTTTGTAATTTATGGACATTCTTTCAGTAACTTTCTTTTTTTTTCAGCTTTAATTGAGTTTATTGGTACATTTTAGGTCTACAGTACAGTTCCATTCATCATTGGGATCTTGTACCTTTACATGACAGGCTTGGTTCTCATTTTTCCCCTTGTCCCTGCCCTCCCTTCACCCCTCCTCCCCTCCCCATCTATAAACACCTTATTTCTATCTTTTCATTATCTCACAATTTTTTCCTTTCCCTATCTATTACCCTTCCCTACCCATCCCACCTTCCCTACACCTTTAGCCCCTTTCTTCCCATTTCACAATGTCAGTAATCTTATTAGCATCTTATGTATTATTGCAGTTTATTCACACCAGAGAAATAGTTTCAATAACTTTCTTAAGTTAATAAAACTTTGATGGTTTGAGAACCATTTTTTGATGTCAACTGCCTGATCAGTAAGTAGGAAACATGCATGAAAATAAAATAAAATGACTACACTATATATGTTAACAAAGAATCAAATTGTTACAAATAATTTCTAGTTTTGGATCCATATGAAAGGTATTGCTAATTTTTATGTTTATTAAATAAACCTTCGTAAGAATAATTTAGTACAAAAATGAGGTAATATACTGTTTGCATAATTTTAATAATTTGAGAGTTCATGAAGTTTCATCTAATTTTATTTGAGTTATTGTATGTAAATAAGGCATTATTTAGACACACAGCTTCATAGGTAAAGCAAAAGCAATGGAGTTTAATGAGGAATTCAGTAGAATTATCTGAAGATCCCTTTCAGATAAAACAGAAGGAATCAATCATTTCTGGGATTTTATAATTCATAAAATTAAGAGGAAACTAAATGCTATTTCTAAATCTTTGGTAAGCAAGGATAAATTGAATCAATCAAATTGGAGAAATTGCATATTGTAGTGTTTTAAATTAGCTTGTTTTTCTCAATTTCATCTTTTTAATATTTGTCAAAAAGGTATAGCAATTTTCATATTTAAATTCCTGAGGTCAGACTGAAACAAATCATTTTATTTTCATTTTTAATTCATTTTATTATTAGTTATAAAAGTAGGTAAATACTTGAGGTTTTAAATGGTATGTTTTAGAAGAACATTTGAGACATGATACTGGGAAAACTGATTACATCTCAAGCAAAAGATTTTGCACTTTGTGCTATTCTACTTTTTTCTCTACGTCTTTCTCATTTTTTATGATTTATACATTTCCCTCTTCATTCTACCTTCCTATTTGCTATTTTAAATGGTGATCTTGTTTTTCTTTTTTGATGAATAATGTTTTTGTGAGTAGTGAATGATACAACTAAATCAGAATTCTCACTATTGCACACTATTCAACTATGGAGAGGTTATGCATATTCAAGAGAATGCAAATTTGGAGGGAAACTCACTCTGCTTTGATAGCCACAGATCAAATAATACTGGCCACAGAGCAGTATTATTTACACATGAGGTACATATTTCAATCTTAATTGGCTTATTTATGTAGAAAGACTTAGCAATAAACAAAAGGATCAATTTGAGCACTGCTCCATACAATTTTTTTTTTCTGGCTAAACCACAAAAGAATTAATCCTCTGAACCACTTTAAAACCTGTGTCTAAGATAAATGCACCAAATAACATGAAACATAGATGTTCGTGAAGTGTAATGATTCCAGATAAAGGAAGCTAATTTTTGAGGGGAATAAAAACTAATCTGATACTTGAGATAAAACAGCTAAACTCTTTGCATAAATTTCATTGTTTCAATAGGCCGCTTGGTCAGAAAGAAGGAGAAGAAAAAACAAAACATGAGCTGTCAGCTGCCATCTCTCCAACTCTAAGTAATATGTGGCCAATACAATTGGCATATTTTCAGGCATATGATTGTGAACATATTATTATATAGTTTCTTTCATTTATACTATTAGTTTGTCTTAGTTCTTTGAAGATAAAATTTTTGTACTATTATCCACATCTCTATTTTTGGTAAGAGAGAGTGATTTTTGTCTGTTTTGTAGTTGAATAACTACTTTGAAGATAATGATGCATGGTATATTAGCTGTACTTATTATTGTATTATTCTGCTATGAAATTTGGTTTTATTTTCACTTAAAATAAAAAAACATATAATAAGCACACAAATATGTTTATGCTTCACACACCTACCCACATATAGCACAAATAATATACATTTTTTTGCAGTTAGTGAAGAAATAACAGAATGAACTACTATATGAAACAAATAGGAGGAAAAGAAAAAAGTTTTGCTTTTCTCATTGTCATAACTAAAAAGAATTTAGGAGTGTAAATATACTAGAAAGAAAGGAAGACTCAAATGAATTTTGTAGAAATGTCAGGAAAAGCTACCACACAGAGAATTGCACACAGTGCAGCATTTTGTGGCATACACAAATAAAAAACAGAAAAATTAGCACTTCACATATGCAAAAACATGCCTCAGTAAAGAGGAAAAACTAGTTTTGCAGAGAAATATTTTCATAGGACAGCAGCGTGAATGATACACATTACAAAAATGATTTTATTCTCTGTGAAACTTTTTTTTCCCTATTAAGTTTATAGGTACATTTTAGGTATACAAAACAGTTATATTCATCATTGTGATCTTGTACCTTTACATGACATATCTTGGTCTGTATTTTTTTCCCATTCCCAAACCCTCCCTTCATCCTCTCCACACTTTCAGTTTATAAAGTCTTTCTATATTTTTCCTTTCTAATAGTTTTTCATTTCCCTTCTCACCCTTCACCTACCCTCACAATTCCCCTACTTTTTCAGACCTTTTCTTCCTATTACATAATATCAAATATGCATTTTGATCCTATTTACAGTATTAGTTTTTCAAACCAGAGAAACTATTTGGTATTTACACACGTGTCTTATCAATTTCATTTAAGAGGGTGGCCTCAATGTGCATCCACTTAGCTATAAATGAATCTAGTTTCTTGATCTTTATGGCTGAGTGGTACTCCATTTTATAAAAAAAAAGAACTTCTTTATCCAGTCTCCAGTTGATGCACAATTGGGCTCTTTCCAAGTTTTAGCTATTATAAACTGTGCTGCAATAAACATGAGTAAGTATATATCACTGTGGCATGACTTCTTAATTCTTTTGGGAAGATACCCAGCAGAGGAATAGCTAGATTAAATGGGACTTCTAATCCTAGTGTTTTGAGATATCTCCATATTGATATTCACAGTGGTTGAACCTGTCTGCATTCCCAACAACAATGAAGAAGGGTTCCTTTCTCCCCACAACCCCACCAGCATTTTTTATTGGTTGATTTCTTGATAGTGGCCATTTTTATCTGGGGTGAGGTGGAATCTCAGTGTTGTGTTTACCTTCATCTCTTGAATGACCAGTGATATTGAACAATTTTTCATGTTGATTTACCACTTTTACTTTGTCTGAGAAATGTCTGTTCATTTCAGATGTCCATTTTTGAATTTGGTTTTTATATTTGGGGGGCCTGATTTTTTTGAGTTCTTTACCTATTATAGATATTAGACCTTTGTTTGAGGAACAGCTAGTAAAATTTTCCCCGAATTATAGGTTGTCTCTTAGCTCTGTTGGTGGTTTCTCTTACAGTGTAGAAATTTCTTAAAAAGATGAGATCCAAACTTTTGTTTCATTTTGCTAGTTTCGGTGCTACTGAGAATGTGTTCATAAAGTCTTTTCCTATGCCATTGTTTTCAAGAGTTCTACCTAGCATATATTCCAAAAACTTTATTGTTTCTGTTTTAATATTTAGATATTTAATCCACTTGGATTTTAGTTTAGTGCATGGTGAAAGATAGGGGATAGTTTTAATGTATGGCAAGGTGAAATCCAGTTTTTCCTAGACCATTTATTAAAAAGGCGATCTTTCCTTCAGTGAGGATGGTTGGCTCCTTTGTCAAAGATGAGGTAGTTGAGTATGTCTGGAGTTGTTTATGCATCTTCTAAACTATTTCATTGTTCCTTGGGTCTGTGTCTTTGCCAGTACCATGCTGTTTTTACCACACTGGCTTTGTAGTATAGTTTTAAGTTGGGGATTGTGATACTGCCTGCCATGTCTCTGTTGCCTAGAATTGCTTTTCATATTCTAGGTCTCTTCTGGTTCTAAATGAATGTTTGGATTGTTTTCTCTAGTCCTGTGAAATATACTGTTGAGATTTCAGTCAAGATTGCATTGCATTTATATAGCAGTTTTGGAAGTAGGGCCATTTTCACTATATTGGTTTTTTCTACCCAGGAAAAGGAATATCTTTCCATTTTCTTATATGATTTTGTTAGATTGATATTTCACTTTTTGGGATGCTATTTTGAAAGGGATTGTTTCCCTAGTTTCACTCTGGGTGTTTATATTATTTGTGTAGAAGAAGGCTATTGATTCTTGAGTATTGACCCTGTATACATCTACTCTGCTGTATTTGTCAATTAAGTCTAGAAGTTTTTGGCAGAGTGGTTTTTTTTCATCTTCTATATAGAGTATCATATCATCAGCAAAAAATGACAGTTTAGCTTCTTCCTTTCCTATATTTATTGCTTTTATTTCTTTATCTTGTTCAATTGATGTGGCTCATGTTTTGAAAACTATATTGAATAGGAGTGTCGATAGTTAACATTCTTTTCTTGTTCCTGATTTTAGCATGAAGGTTTTCAATTTTGACCATTTAAATTAATAATATTAATTTAATTAATGATGTTGGCTGTTAGGTTTTCCTAGATAGCCTTTGTCAAGTAGAGATAAAGACCATGTATTTTAATTTTTTCTAGGATTTTTACCAGGAATGGATGTTGAATATTGTTGAATGCCTTTTCTGTATCAATTGAGATGATCATAGGGCCTTTGTCCTGGACTCTGTCAATATAGTTTATTATTTGTTGATTTTATGTATGTTAAACCATTCTTTCATACTTGGGATAAATCAGACTTGGTCAGTGTTTAGGATCTTCTTTTTGACTCTCTGTATTCTGTGTGCCAGTATCTTATTGAGTATTTTTTTTTTCAAATAAGTCTATTGGTACATTAAGTTAAATAGCACAGTTACATTCATCATTGGATCTTGTACCTTTACATGATCTTGGTTCTTATTTTTTCCCCCATTCCCCTGCCATCCCTTCACCCCCTTCACCCTTCACCATTTACAAAGACTTTGTTTCCATTTTTTCTTTCTTTCACATATTTTTCTTTTCCCTAATATCCTTTCCCCTATCAAGAAAATATCTTATTGAGGATTTTTTCATGTGTGTTCATTAGGGAGTTTGAATTGTAGTTCTCTTTTGGTTTGGACTTTCCCTGGTTTTGAAATCAAAGTAAAACTTGATTCCAGGAATGAATTTGGAAGCATTGCTTCCCTTTCAATTTCATTGAAAATTTAAAGACTAGTGGTAATAGTTCTTCTCTAAATGTCTTGTAGAATTCAGCAGTGCAGGCATCAAGACCAGGGCTTTTCTTTGTAGATAAAATTTTAATTACATTTTCAATTGCACTGATTATAATTGGGATTGTTAGAATTTTTATAACTTCTTCATTTAACTTTGGTACTTCATATGTATCTAGAAATCTGTCCATTTCTTCTGTGTTTTCCATTTATTAGAGTACAGGTTCTTGAAGTGGGTATTGATGATGCTCTGGGTTTCTGCTGGATCTGTGTGACTATAGCTTTTTCATTACTAATTGCATGGATCTGAGCCTTCCCTTTGCTTTTTTGATAAGGTTGGCTAAAGGTTTATCAATATAATTTATTCTTTCAAAGAAGAAACAACTCTTCAATTAATTAATTTATTTTTTACCATTCTTTTAGTCTCCAATACATTGACTTCTGCTCTGATCTTTATAATTTCCTCTCTTTTATGAGCTTTGGGTTTGTCATGCTCTTCTTTTCTGGGAGCTTAATTTTCCCCATGAGGTGGTTTACTTGAGCTTGCTGTTTTCCAAGTGTGATAATTCACTGCTGTGGATTTCTGATGTAGATCTGCTTTCATTGGATTGCATAAATTTCTGCATGTTGTCCTGGCATTATCATTAAATTGTAAAAGCTGTCTAATTTCTTGTTTAATTTCTGCTGTAACACATTGATTGTTCAGGAGGGTGTTATTCAAAGCCCATGTGTTTGTGAAGTTCTTGGGGTTTCTTAAACTATTGATATCCTGTTTAATTGCACTATAGTTCGATAGCATACATGGGATAATTTCAATTCCTTTACATTTACTTAAACATGTTCTAGGTACTAGTATATGGTGTATTTTGGAAAATTAATCATGTGCAGCTGAAAAGAATCTATAGTATGCTTTTGTGGGTTGGAACATTCTGTAGTTATCTCTTAAGTTATTTTATTCAAAAGCTTGGTTCAGTTCTAGTGTTTCATTGTTCATTTTTTGTCTAGATGATCAGTTTATCTGTGACCTGGGGGTAATGAGGTCCCCCACTACAATTGTATTACTACTTAGTTGGTTTTTCCTTTCCATTAATATTTGTTTTGTATAGTTCTGGTCATTAGTATTTAGTGCACATATATTTATGATTGTCATCTCTTTCTCTTGGATCATTCTCTTTACAAGGATGTAGTGACCTGCTTTGTCTCTCTTAGTTCGTTTTGGTTTGAAATTTACTTTGTCTGCAAATAAGATAGCTACTTCTGCTTTTTTTTTTTCACATTCTGTTGCATGGAGAATACTTTTCCATCCTTTTATTTTCAGTCTATGAGTGTCTTTTTGAACTACAAATGTTTCTTCTATATAGCATCTTGTTAGATTTTGCTTTTTATTCCATTCTGCAGGTCTGTTTCTTTAGATTGTGGAATTGAGGCTATTAACATAGATGGTTTTAAGTAATATGTACTGACTTATCATTGTGATATTATTTTCATGTTATTTGCTTTTTTCTACTTTTCATCTTCTCCCTTTAAATTCTTCCCTTGCCTGATAAATTATTATGGATTTGCTCTGCTGAGCCTCATGGAGTTGTGATCTTAATTTTCTTTTTCTAAGATATTTTTTAAAATTGTTTTTATTGTACTAGTTGGTATTCATTAAATTTATCAGGTATTCCTTGTCATGGAAACATTTTCTTTCCCCATGAATTTTGAAAGATAGCTTTGCAGGATATTTCAGTCTAGGTTGTAGGAATTTTTTTCTTTAATGCTGGAAATACCTCAGTCCAGGCTCTTCATGATTTAACAGTTTGGTTTGAAAATTCTCCTATGATTCTGATGATCTTCCTTTTACATGTGATTTGTTTCTTTAATGTAACTGCTTTATAGTATTTCTTAATCTGTTGTCTTTCCAGGATCTTGACTTTTATATATCTAGGTGTATGTATTTTTTATCATGACTACATGGAGTCCTTCATGCCTCACTTATCTGTATGTCAAGTTCTTTTGCTCTATTTGTGAAGCTTTCTATCTTTAGTTCTGTGAACAGCTTTTTATGTTATTTGTTCTTTCTCCTGCTTTTTCTGTGGACTTCTATCATTATTATTCTTCACATTTCCTAAGAGTATTGGAGTGATTACTCATGTTCCCTCACTCTTCTTAAGAGATCTATTTTCATTGTTGCTGACCATCATGCTGTCTTCTATATATCATGTTATGTCTTCAGATTGGCTCATTCTGCAGTGTATACTTTCAATAGAGTTTGTAATCTCTAGGATATCAGTTTGAATATCTTTCATGGACTCCATTTCTTTCCTATGTTGGGCATTCATGTTTCCATTTCTTTCCTGCTGAGCATTCAGTTTTTCCTTTATAATAATAAACTCATCTAATTTGCTTTATCTGTTTCTCTTCTAGAGACATGCTTTTATTCTGCTTATCACCTCTGTGGTTATCTGGTAAATTATTTGTTTGGAATTTTTCTAGGGAATCATTCATCTGTTTTGTTACTTCCTCTACTGTCAGTTCAGAGTGCCCAGGTGGTTGATTTTCAGACTTTTCCACCTTATTTCTCCTAGAATTTTCCGTTGTTAACCTGGAAGACTAGATTTGTGTCTTGCTTAAATGTCTTTTCATTTCAATTATTGTTGTTGTTACAGTCCATGGTTTAATCCCTGGGTTGATACATGACATTGATTATTGTAAGTGTCTTTGTTGCTTGTATTTAGAATCCTTATGGAATTATTGCTTCTCAGAATTCTTCCAGATATAGCTGGCCTTCAGATTTTGAGTCTCTAATGACACTGGGGCAATCTCATTTTCATTTTACCAGGAAGGATAACTGATTAGATCAAAAACAACACTAGCCCAAGTGATACAATCAGCAACAACAATAGAATCAAGCACAGCTTAGAAAATGACAATTATTGGTATTTATTAACCTTTAACCATGTGAAATAATTCAAAATTGAGGACTAGCCCAAAATATGTTCATAGTGAATAAACTGTTTAATATAGTAACTATACCTACAGGGATGGGGACTTGGAAGGAGTAAGACCCTTTTTCTGTTCTTTACTTCTGTTCCATCTTGTGGAGCTCAGGACAGTGGCCTATAAGACCCTCTTTCCCTCTTCCATGTGGATTTAGGTACAGGCACAGCCAGGAGTCCAGAGGCATGGGATGAGGGCTTTTTGCACTGGGGTGATACTGGAAGCACCTGTGTGGCTCCAGTCCACAAAGGTGGACCAGTGGTGCCTGGGAGGCCTGGATGGGTACTGTACCATGCTGCTGGCTTCAGGTAGATGCACAAATATTTTTACATAGTGCAATGATTTGAGACCCTTTACAATACAACTCAAAGTAGGAAAAATGTTTTGATATTTACTATCTTAGGAAATGTAATTTAGTTGTATTTTATGTAATTTAGGAAGGGTAATTTATGTCTAGGAAATGTAATTTAGTTTTCTATTGAACAGTGTAATAATAAAAAAATTGAAAATTGTTTCAGATCATGCCATGTTTTAAACTAAAAATTATAGGTGAAGACTTGTTAGGAAACATTTTCAATCCCAATTCACAGCATAAAAGAGCGTGACCTTACAATAAGAAAAGCAAATGTAAATCACAACTAAAAATTCTTTTGTGAAGCACTGTGGTTGTTAGAAGCAGGAGAATCACAATTTTGAGCACAACCTATTCAATACAACATAGTGAGATCCTGTCTCAAAATATAAAGAAAAACAAAATCCAAATAACAAGGCTAGAGGTTGAAGACACAGCTCATTGTGAATGTTTGCACTCTGGGTCCTATCACCAATAAAAGATGAGTAAAAAAAAATAAAAAGCAATAAAATATATATTTGCAAACAGACTCACAAGGAATTTCTTATGACACACCTACTTATATATTTGCTTCTTGCACCAACGTTCCTCCTGCATTCAATTTTTACTTTTTACTCCATATTCCTTCAAAATATTATTCAGAGAGTTTAGCAATGACTTTTTTTTTTTTTTTTTTTTTTTTGACAGTTGAGACTGACCTGGAGTTCACTATATAGCCTAGGCTGGTCTCAAACTCACAGTGATACTCCTGCCTCAACCTCCCTAGTGCTGGGATTACAGGCATGAACCACCATGCCTGCCTAACAATGACTTTCTTCTTTCACTATCTGTTTTCCAGAGTGTTCCTGAGAGTTACACATTACATTTTAATACTCAGAAATATTGAAAAATTGTAGAAAAGGGCAAGTTGTTTAGGGAGCTGTTCGAAGGAGAAACTCAAGAATGGGAAAGAGGGAGAGGGAAAGGAAGAATCAGGCAACTAATGCTTGAATAACATTGAAATATTAATACAGTATTTCAGGCCAGGACCTAGCACATTTATTTCTCAAAAATGAATATGTTGTAAATGAGCAAATGTATACATGCTTTATATGCTTTAAGCTTCACTGTAATCCATGAGTATCTTTTGAATTTTATAAAACTCTTCATTCAGTTATTCTTAACAAATTTGGAGGTACGCATTTACTTGCCTCAGAGTAATTTCTACTTTGTCAATGAGTAAAGAACATAAAATATCCACATAGAGAGAAGCAGAAATCAATTAACAGTAAATAGGTTACATAAGCAAGAAGATATTGAAAGATTTTAGTGTTAAACCATGCATAATAAACTTTACATTTTGTTGTGAGGGAAATGAAAATTACTACATATTATTTATATTTCTTGTATTTCAATTAGGTTTGCAGCCACTGTTGTCTCATTAAAGTTAGTTAAGTATGATATTACTATAACAATCACAAACATATTGAACAATACCAAAACTGAGACTTTGTGTTTGTTTTAAGCAAGTCCTATAAAGTGCATTTATGAAAAATGTAGGACAAAATCACCTCTAATTAGTATGATTGTCCCTTTTTTTCCAGTTTATTTCAAATATGTACTAAATATGCAGAATTATAGTGGATATTATTTAATTGAAAATATGTATTATATGTGCCATCCAAGAAACAGTGCACACATTTACAAAATTTAAATGGCTAGGGGAAATGATTGATTCATAAATTTAGAAAAATAAACACTTTTTAAAAACTAATGATGACTTTCTTTCTTACCGATATTAGCTCTTTGAATAGTCTTCCTCTTTCCTCTTTATTTTCCACACTAGACATCTTCATAAACAAATAAACAAATATTCAATAGTATAGGTAGGATGGGAATTATCTTCAGTGATGGTCAATGCTGTTTGTTGTTTAACATGTTAGTTATTTTTACTTTCAAATATTCTGCATAATATGCTGACCCATTGTGTTCTTTGTTTAAATTATTTTACCTTCTATTTCCTGTGCTGTTGGTTTTAGAAAGTTATAGCATGTTTAAAGTGTGAAATTTTTTAAAGCTTATTTAACATAATTACTAATCTTACTAAAGTTATATAAGTTAAGCAGAAGCAAACATTAAATACTTCTATCACATTTTAAATTCACTAATTCCAGTCATTCTTCCTTTGTTGAAAATTTCTATATCCTAGTCACTGTTTTAGGAATAGAGAAAGCAAAGATGCAGCTTTTATTTATAAATTCATGGCATAATGGGATCCATGAAACATGAAGATAGTTGACCTTCATATGCACCAGAAATGTACAACTTGTTAAAGGAGCAGAAAGGAAAGCCACTAAGATGTTCTTTGCCAAATAAAATGGGTAACTAAAGACATTGAATACACACTCAAATTAAGAAGGTGAAAGGACATGTGACTTACAAGAAACTTTAGAGTGTTCTGATTAGAGTATAATTGCAGAAAGTGTTAACAAAACTTAAAATATTAATTAATAAATAATTTTTAGAGAAATTTGAACTAATTATTGAGGATAATGAAACCAAGAATTAAAGAGGATTTAAGAATTAAGAATATTAGGAAATATCTTGCCAAGTGTAAAAGAAAAATATTCAATTTTTCATTCTCAGCAGATGCTAATAATGTAATCAAGAGGACTGACTAAAGACTTTTCATTAGGTATAATACATTAAGGTTGATGTTTCATTGAATATAAATATTAATGCAAAAACTTTCAATAGGTCTTTCACATCATGGATTTGAATGGACTTGTAGATGATTATATCTTTTAATAAAATAGGGAAGGCAGAAAAGGAGAACTTCTGGAGAATTACAATTCATTTTCAGATATTGTTTTAATATCTCACAAAAATATCCTGCAAATTGAAGGATATGTAGATGAAGCAGTCTGTAGATGAAGATTTCAAGGGGCTACCATTACTGCCTCTGTATGTTTTATTTTGCTGAGGTAATCCACAAGGAGAGAGCAGCTAGGCAAACCAAAAGATGTAGCTGAGCATGTGAATGTGGAGGGGAATCTGTGGACACACTGAAGTCTGTGTGTCCTGTGAAAATGTGGTACATATTTCTTGCTAGTTTTGCAATGAATGGATGTGGGTTAAACATTCCCATACAATCTAAGAAAAGTTGGTAATCAACATTTTTATGAGCAACCTCATGATTAATCAAAGGTTGTTAAGATTTAGATTTTAAAAATCCCCCAATTGTTTCATGTAAAAGGTGGGGCTCTCAGAAAGTGATTGAGTCATGAGGGCACTACATCCATCAGAGGACTCTTTCACTCATGAGCTGATACCTAAATGTGCTGTTGGGACTAAGTGACTGGATGGAAGAGGTGAGTCACTGAGGTTATAACTTGGAATTGGTATTCTTGTCTTTGAGTCCTCCCTTCCCTCTATTCTTCCTGGCTTCCAGGTGGTAAGCACCTTTCCTCCCACATCCTTCCACCATTCCACTCCTGCCTTGGTGCCAGTGAACCATACATGGAGAGGACCTTATGAAATCAAACCCAAAATAAATTTTTCAATATTCAGTTGTCAAGTATTTTGTCTCATTGACAGGATACTTACAAAAAGGTGATCCCAAAAATAACAAATCAAAACTTTGTGTTATAACGTGCACAGATACAAAGAAAGGTATGGATCTTTTCCACCGAACTCACATGTAGCACAAGAAAACAAAAGGACAGACAATTAGGTCATTGATCAACTACTATGCACACTTCTAGAATTTTTACTCTTTTTCCTTGCAAGAGCTCTTTTATTACTCAATAAAATATACTAATATACAAAGAATTAGATGAACTTTTGTGACTCTGTAAACAGCAATTTTCAGAAAAAAAAATGGAGTATTTCTCAAATGAGTACTAAATACACAGTTGGGACTGAGACAAAAATCTCTGAGTTAAAAGGAATAGTGAAGTTTCCCTTATGATGATATTCCCTTAAAATATTGTGCGGATATTTACTGAGTCAAACGCCATTCATAGACAAGATTACAAAAATTAAAATCAAATTTAAATTATGTATAACAGAAATAATTTATTTTTCTGTAGGACTTAGTAATTGTTTCAAAGAAGAACAGAAGTCCTTTTAAGAATTAGCCAGGTGTGATGGAGCACGCCTGTGATCCCAGCACTAAGGAGGCTGAGGCAGGAGGATCAATGTGAGTTTGAGACAGGCCTGGGCTACATAGTGAGTTTCAGGTCAGTCTCAACTACATAGCGAGACCCTGTCTCAAAAAAACAAACAAAAAAGTAAATAAATGAAAATTATATTGCTTGGGCCAGGGTTGCAGCTCAGTGGTGCTGCACTTGCCTGGAAAGTGCAAGGTCCTGAGTTTGATTCCTATAATATAAAAGTTACATTTGTCTTATATTAAAGCAAATTATTTATTTCTCATATGAAGGACTATGAAGAATGATATGCCAGTGGCAAATTGATTGATTTCGGGATCCACCCAGGAAATGGATGAGCATACTTCTGCCTGAATCTTGGTTGGCCATGAAAGTGTGGTCATTTGGGAAGCCTGACCTCGCAGATCATAAATGTATGAGGAACTCAGATAACTGTTTCACATTTCAAGAAAAGCAAACATGGTGTTCCATGTTTTTGAATTTGGATTCCATGCTGGTATAATATAAATAGCAATGATGCTAAGTAAATAATAAAATAATAATTCTTAAATAGTTGTTTTAACTCTTCAGCTGCCATTGAACTAATCTGTGCTGCTAGACTTTTAAGATTCATAGGAGGAATTCCTGAGCAGAGCAGGTGGTCACACACTTTTATACATAACGTGAATGTAAAAATACTTATCTATTTTATCATGTGGTTTCAGGAAGAGCATTTTAGTTATATTTGTCCACCCCCAAATAATCTGGTTATAACTAAGGACTGATGTCAGTAAAGCACCACACGTAAAGCACCACAGAGGAATGGGATAGATTCATTCTCCACACCACGATGGAGAAAATATTATTTCGTTGAAAAACACACAAAGAACAAGGGGCATATTTCAGTGGTAGAGCATTTGCCTAGCAGATGTGAAGTCATGAATTTGATCCTAGCATTACAAACAAACCAACAATGAACCAGCCCATCAACCAACCACATCAAAATGACAGCAGCCAGAAACCATTTATTTTTGAGTAAAATAAATAATCTGTTTTTTTCAAAATATAACTAATTTCCCATCTTTGGAAATTTCCATATTGTAAGTTATTCATTGACTATTTAATTCTTAGAATATGCATAATTATCTCTCTATGTAATGATTTTAGGTGTCACTGGTACTGCCTAAACAACTACTGTGCCTTCTTTTTTCTTTTTTATTGAGTTTATTGCTACAATCCAGGTCACAATACAGTTACAGTCATTACTGGGATCCTGTACCTTCACATGACAGGTCTTGCCTTTCTCAAGGTTCAAGCAGGCTTTTGATCTTTGAGAATTAAGAAAAATCTTATAGTGTCTATCTCTTATAGATAGTTGTGTTTTCTGTAGATGTTTTAATGACACCATTAAATTATGCCTTATGTTTTTCTAAAAGAAAGCAGCCCCTTGCTTTTGAAATAATTCTTCTAAGTCTTCCTAACAATCATGTTCTCAAGGACTAAGAAAGAAACACCTTCAAGTCCTCAGGGTTCACGTTTATTCTGTGCTCTCCCTTCCACTAAGTCACAAGTAACTTTACTAAAGATGTGTAATTTTACACTGCAGGGTCTCAGTCTTCTCAAATATTCATTATATAGTATTATAAGGCTGATTTTCAATGCTATGCTGTTTACCCAAAACTTATAAAAAAGTTGTATTTTAAGGAGAAATACCATAGGTGAATACATGCCATTTAAATCTACATTTAGTCCCCATCTCATTATATGATTATATATGGATTATATACTAGTGTTAAACATATAGTAGCTCTACAAGTTCAAAACTAGATGTGTGCTGAGGATTTAGCACAGGTCCTGTGTTCAATCCCTGGTACCAAAAACAAACAAACAAAAAAAACTAGATGGAACAAATTAAGTACTATTCAATCTACAAACTTTCTCTAATAAAATAGATAGTGAATATTTTCTTCTTTAAAGGTCATCCAGTCTTGTGTAACTACTGAAATAACATCTGTTGCTATAGTGAGAAACAGAGACAGCATGTAAATGAAACACATATCTGTCACCCAATAAATTGTATTTTTAAAAAAGTTTAAAGTGGGCCAGTCTACATTGCAGTGCTGCTCTGATACTTGGCTTAGAGTCAAACATTATTGTCATTGAAGTGGAAGCCGGATCCTATCATATAAAGTTAATCATAATATTTTCAATAATTATGCCAGCAATATTTATTGCAAGTTTTTGGAAAATGACATTAAATTTATTGTTACATTACATACAATCTATCCATATATGTAATTATAAATATAATGTTTAAGCAAGAAATATCATAATGTTTTTAATCTGAGCAAATAGGACAGGAAAGTAAGGGGAAAATATGTGAAATATTAGAACATCTTGTTATAATGAGCCTTCAGATAATGAGGAATGTCTGAAAAAATTAAGAAAATGTATTTACCTATATCTCTTTTCTCATTTACATGAGTATTTGCTTGAAAGTTTAGATCTTAGAAAGTCTTAGAAATCGTAAGGATTGAGTCAGATATTACTACACGGACTACTTCTACACAAAGAAGAGAGAACAAAGAACTCATGTATTCATTATAATACAGCTTCATGGGAAGGGAAGTGCTATATAAACAAAGACTAATTGTAACTTTAAATCAAGCGTTTAGGTATAAAAATTACATTTATATTTTATAGTATTGTAGTTTTAAATCAGTATGAGTGCATAAATATTTCAAATATAGAAACAAAATGCAACATTATAAATTTTAATTATAAGCAAAATTAAATCTTTCATATAAAGATTAATTTTGTCATCCTATGAACTTTAATATTTGTATTTAATAAATATTTCAAATAAATGGATTCTTCCCAACATTTTAGATTCAGTTCCCCTACTGAAGCAATTTATTTTGCTTCCAAATTATTTTAACTTATTTACTTTGCCTCCTCCTTTTGGATTAAGGGAGCATAATTTTTTCACATTGCTGAGGAACCATTTTTTAGTTCATATCATACCTTGCTCTTTCTTCTAATTGGTACATTCTATTCATTTCTATAGATTTGGTGGCTTTTAATAAGTACAGGGCTGAAATGAATGAATTTTTGCCAATATCCTTGATATTTGGATTTTTGAACTACAAACCATTTGAAGATATTGAAAAGATAATGTTTAAACTGAAATTTTGTGCTTCAAAAATGACAAAATCACCTAAAGTTTTATTAAGAAAACTTTATCACCTCATTGTCATAATGGATTTAGTGAAGTAAAAATAAAAAAAAAA
>NW_022900947.1:45098056-45261329 GCF_012274545.1 Fukomys damarensis | reverse complement strand
TTTGATATGCATATTTCCAAGATTCGATACTGTATAATAGTTCACTACCATGTATTAGACCTTGTGTGATGAGAAGATTAACCCTTTGGAATAAAACCCCATGTGTCAAGAGTATACATAACAGTGAGTACAGTCAATCAGCTAAGATATCCTATTAGCACATTGCCAGAAAAATCCATTAAAATGATTCAAAGAGCCTCTATTTATATTCATGTGAAAAAATATGACTGTTCAAAAGAAGATGGATTTGATAAATAATTACTTAAGTGATTGGCTGCAAGCAAATAACTTTGAGAATGCTTTGGTCTAATAAAATGTAAAGATAAAAATATAAAATCACTCAAAGAAGATTCAAGTCATACATAGTTGATGTTAGTTATTTGTAAAATTGCAAGGTTGCAAGGAGAAAAAAATATGGGTTTATTCTTATTTATTTTTCAAATAAAAATAATATTAATGGAGTAGAAGAATTCTTAATTGATACATATTTATCTTAACATTACACTCTTAAATATAAACATAAATCTAAAATAGCCCAGATTAGGTAAGTACTCCAACAATAATACATTTTTAATAAACTGCAATGCCAAAAGATAATTATGATGTACACATTAATAAGCTCCTCCTTTGGGGAAGGAGGAGGTTCACACCTTTATTCTTTGAAATCTCCCTGATAGCTGGACACATGTGCATGTAAAAAATAAAATCACAGATGCATTTTCTTTTTCTCTTACATATTTAAAGTTAGACAAATTTAAATATCAATGAGATATTGTTACTTTTCAAGTTTGTACAGATTAACAGACTAACAATACCCATTTTATTGAAAATGGATGGATTTGTGCATTGTCGGGCACTACTGGTCACATAAATGTTAGAAATATAATGATGAAAATGACTCTGGGGTGAGCATTTCATCTTTAGGAAATTAACAGACAGGTATTCAGAGATTCACTTTTTAAATGAGTACATTTATCACAGCACCACATTCTCTTTCATTGATGAAGCTGTTAATATCTGACAGCAGTGATCTTGGTCCTGCTGGTATGGTGATAAAGATTCATGTAGAATAATATTTCTTGCTGAATTATTGATAATATTGAAATAATATAAGAAGCCTAAATGCTGGATGAAGGACAGTTAGAATATATTCATGTAGAAATGCTATGCAACCAATAAAATATTGATAAATTCTTGTATAGGAGCCTTCTCATTCATGGTTTCATTTTGTGCATTTCTAATTATTGCTGGTCAAAATATTAAATTGAAAAAATGTGGAAATCAGCAATCATAAATATGAAATAATTTATACAAGTATATTGCTATATTTATTCTATTTAATTATAGATGTTATTATGTCTAATTTTAAATTAAAGTTCTTCACAGGTATGTATTTCAACTTACATGTGAATGAACATGTAGTAAATTCAAAATAATATACACTGAAAATCCAGATTCTGGTCTGATAAATGAAGTTGAAAAACATGTGTTTAACCACTGACAGTCAAGAAACCAACTTCAGAGGATAAGTCATAGCACATTGAAGTTCTGTTCAGATCTAGGGGTTTGGGCATTAACAGGGTTGTTAGACGTATGGCCCAGAGATGAGGAGCTTACTGTACTCACAAGAACAGCAGAATATTAAGTAACTCTGAGTATAACTGGTATGAATAATCCAACCTCCAATTTTGTTTGAAGTAACTCTTTGTATTTCATGTTTAAAAGAATAACTGTCCATATTTTTCCCATCACTTTATTTGTAAAATAATGGCTATGATTAATCTACATAATTAAGAGAAAACTCTCAAAATGCAAAATATAGATTTTAACTCACAGATTTTTTTTATTTCTTACATATTTTCTCAATTCTAGAATGACTTTTAAAATAGACTTTTTTTTCAAATTGAAGGCATTTGAATCTTGTACAAAGCTGACATAATTTAAGCTTGATTATACTGCACACATTTTTTGAAATCTATTTTTAATATTCTAATATGCACTTTGTCTAACAAACATTAAATTAAAGCAAATGCTGTCCATTTATTGCTATCTACTGTTAGATATTTTGAGAAAATACAAATAATTTCAATGTGGCCCCTGTGCTCAAGGAACATACTTACTTAAGATGGGGAAAAGAAGGGGAGGTAGTTAAATTGTATAAATTACAACACACAGTGCAGACAATTTTTATTGTGAAGGAATTACTTTACCTTTTTCCCCATTAATTTCATTGGTACATTTTAGGTGTACAATACAGCTACATTCATCACTGGGATCTTATTCCCTTAAATTACACAACTTGGTTCTTATGTTTTCCCCATCCCCCTGCCCTCCCTTCACCCGCTCCATCCTTCCCTATTTACAATGACTTTGTTCCCATTTTTTGCCTTTTCTCATATTTTTTCCTTTATATCCTCACCTTTTCCCTACCCCTCCCACTTCCCATACTCCTTTAGACATTTTCTTCCTATTACACAATACCAGATATACATTTTGATCCTTATTTACACTTTTAGCTCTTCACACTATAGAAACTATTTGGTATTTACACATTTGTGTCCTACTAATTTCATTTAAGAGTATGGCCTCAATGTGCATCTACTTAACTATAAATGTCTCTAGTTTCTCATTCTTTATGGCTGAGAAGTACTCCATTTTATTAAAAAAAAATCTTTATCCAGTCTCCAGTTGATGGGCAAGTTTTCCAAATTTTAGCTATTACAAACTGTGCCGCTATAAAAATGGGTGTGCATATATCACTGTGATATGATTCTTTTAATTCTTTTGGAAAGATACCCAGAAGAGGGATGGCTGGGTGAAATTGGACCTCTAATCCTAGTTCTTTGATTTCCATAGTAATTGCACCAGTCTGCACTCCCACCAACAATGTAGAAGGGTTCCTTTCACCCCACAGCCCCACCAGCATTTGTTATTGGTTGATTTCATGATAGCAGCCATTCTTTCTGGGGTGAGGTGGAATCTCAGTATTGTTTTCATCTGCATCTCTCAAATGACTAGTGACATTGAACATTTTTTTCATATATTTATTTGCTGCTTTAACTTCTTTGTCTGAGAAATGTCTGTACATTTCAGATGTCCACTTTTGAATTGGGACTTTATATTTGGTGGGATCTGATTTTTTTTAGTTTTTTATATATTTTAGATAAAAGACCTTTATCTGAGGAACAGCTGGTAAAACTTTTCCCCACTTTGTAGGTTGTCTCTTTGTTCTGTTGGTGGTTTCATCCTATGTGCTAGTTCCCATTCTATTGAGGATTTATTCATAAAGTATTTTCTTATACCATTGTCTTTGAGAGTTCTATCTAACTAATATTCCAGCAGGTTTAGTGTTTCTGTTTTAACATTTAGATCTTTAATCCACTTGTATTTTAGTTTAGTGCATGGTGAAAGATAGGGGTCTAAGTTTTAATCTTTGGCAAGTTGAAATTACTTTCAAGTAGAGACTTGAAAGGCTTAATGTGAATATAGTGTCAAAGATGATTAATAGTTTAGGTGAAAGAACTAGTGGTTGCAGAGCTCAAATGAGAAAAGTAAGGGATTATCATGACTGAGGAGCTCAGTTTTGAGAAAGCCTGAGTTCATGAAGGGGAAAGGTAAAAAAAAACCTAGTTTGGAAAGGCAGACCAGTTATGGAACCTGAAAATCAGGCATGAATACCCAGTTTATTCATTGAAATTATACTGTATAGTAAATTGGAATGCTATTAACAATTCACAACAGAAAAATTGACATGAGAAATTTATTTAAAATACAAACAGAGGGCTGGGGATTTAGCTCAGCTGTTTGGTGGCCTGCCTTGCAAGCACAAAGACCTGAGTTCAATCCCTGGTACCAAGAAATAAAAAAATAAAATACACCCAGAAAGAAAAAAAATTAGACAATTAGAGCAGAAGGAAGCGGTGATAGATGAAACAGCACTGTGTCTGGCCAGGTTTTTCATATTAAATTTAAGGAAAATTCTGCTTCTGTTAGCATAGTCTATGAGCATTTAATTGTTCAAAGATACCCATTTTTTGAAAAAAGCAGTTAAAATTATGATCAGCCCAGATGAATTTTATGTTGTGATATAAACTATGTAAATATCCATGTTCATTCTATTACATTTGTACATACATATTCAGAAGGATTTCAAGTTTTCTATGTTTGAGAATGAATTTCAAGAGTATACATAAAAAAAACACTAATATGCATCACTAAGGTAGAATGTACCAGTACAATGTTTTGTATTCATTCAAAAATTTTTCACACCACAAAGAATGGCTGTTATCAAGAAATCAACCAATTAAAAAATGTTGGCAAGGTTGTGGGGAGAAAGGAACCCTTCTCCATTGTTGGTGGGAGTGCAGAGTGGTGTAACCACTGTGGAAATCAATATGGAGATACCTCAAAGAACTAGGATTAGAAGTTCCATTTAACCCAGCCATCCCTCTGCTGGGTATCTTTCCAAAAGAATTAAAAGAATCATATCACAGTGATATATGCACACCCATTTTTATAGTGACACAGTTTATAATAGCTAAAACTTGGAAACAGCACATTTGCCCATCAGTTGGAGACTGGATAAAGAAGATGTGGTTTTTCTATAAAATGGAATACTACTCAGCCATAAAGAATGAGAAATTAGTCATTCATAGGAAAATGGATGCATATTAAGGGTATACCCTTAAGTGAAATAAATGTCACACATGTGCAAATACTGAATAGCTTCTACTCTGGTGTGAAAAACGATAATAGTACATAAGATCCTAATGGTATAATTGAAAATGTGAAATAGGAAGGAAAGGGCTAAAGGTGTAGGGGAAGTGGCAAGGGTAGGGGAAAGGAAATAAGGGAATAGAAAAAAAATCTGAGAAAATGAAAAAATGGAAATAAAGGCTTTGTAAATAGGGAAGGGAGGGGGTGAAGGGAGGGCAGGGTCAAGGGGAAAAAATGAGAACCAAGACCTGCTATGTAAAGGTACAAAATCTCAACGATGAATGTAACTGTACTGTATACCTAATAAGTACCAATAAACTCAATGAGGAAAAAATATTTCAAAGAAATAGAAGGATACCAACCAAAATATGGAGAAAAATTCACTTGAAAACAACCTTGAAATGACATCAATAAAAAAGATTACCAGACGAGTACATCAAATCTGTAAAAAAGAACACAAAATTGATTTATGGATAAATAAATTACAATTTCTGTGATGAATATACCATAGGAAATGCACAGAATATTTGATATTGCAGAATAAAAGATGATTAACTTTAAAACATGGTGTGGTAGGCTGAAAGATGGCCCTCAAAGATGTCATGTTCTAAACCCTAGTACTGTATGTTATCTGACAGCAAAGACTTTTTAAAAATGTGATCATTAAAAAGCTATAGATGAAAGAGTCATTCTGGATCACTTAGGCTCAGTGGAAATGAAAGAGTGCTTGAGGAGAGACAGGAATGTCAGAGTGAGAAAAAAGAGGAAAAATGAGAAAGGGAGACTAAAATGGGGGGGGAGCCATAACATTCTTTGTTATACCTGAAAAAATATAGATCATAAATTTATATCAATTAAGGACTTAATTTAAAAATCATCCAATAAATTTAAATTACTTCCTTCTTTTTATACTTACCTAGCAACCTTTGTTTCTGAGGCTAATACTGTCTAGAGCCTTTTGGAGTAAACAGCAGATGCAGACCATTCTTACTCTGATGTCTAACAGCAAAGTTACTTTTTCAACAGGTACATATATTTAAGACAAAAAAGCACAATGCAATATATTGATGACTTAAGATATTAATCAATGTAAAAGAAGCAGAAAAACTTCTACACAAAATAATATATATATAAATTGATTAAAAGAACGATGTGAGTGCTTTGACAGTGCAAAAATGAGACATGGAAAAAGTACAGCTATACTATAAATATTTACAAGTTGGATCAAGTAACATGTAGCTGTGTTTTTCCATATTAAGCAATCACATGAAATGTAATACAATTATAATAATTTCTTTTAAAATGTTTTTTTTTTCAAAAGCATTTTATGATCTATGGATCTGATGAACTTTAATTTAGAGTAAAATATAAGTTATTCATTGAGAGAAAATATTGTATTGAAAATGCAGGATTGCATTTATGGACTTCTAATTTCCATATTTCCCAAAATTGTTACTCCTAAGGGGAAAACCCCTTGAATCAGCCTTCCAATTTTCTACTAAAAGGAAAAGCATTTTAGTTACTTGGCCAGTCCTGGGAGCCTGGTATTCCTGGAACACAGCAGGAGTTGTATTATAAAATGATACTAATTTTCTCATAATCTGGACACTCAATAACATTAATATCTCCATGCCACTATGAAGAGTTGGGAAACTTAGACTCTTTAGATTTCATTAGAATTGGAATCAGGATCTTGACTCATCCTTTATTTTGTTTAAACTCTGATTTAAATCACTTGAGTCTAATGAAACATAAATAGGCATTCATGAGTTTTTTGTTTTTGTTTTTGTTTTGTTTTTTTTTTGTGCTGAAATTTCTATGGACATATTGAAAAAAAATACTATAGCATCAGACAGAACTAATAGTTTGGGCCAGGCGTGGTGGCGCATACCTGTAATCCCAGTATTTGGGAGGCTGAGGCAGGAGGATGGCAGCCTGGGCTACATAGTGAGTTCAAGGTCAGTCTTAACTACATAGTGAGACTCTGTCTCAAAAAAACAAAAAACAAAAAGAAAAAAAATAACTAATAATCTGAAGAGAATTTGATGTTACTTTAATAGTTCAGTTCAGTATTTCAAATCTGAGTGGGCAGGAAGTAAGTGGGGAGATAATTTTTGAGAGTAATAAAATTGCATTTTATTGTTATCTCTCTAAACCCATTCATGAAAAATAACATTTACAAATTAGAAATTTAGTTACCGCATCTTGATTGTTTATCTGGATTATTCCACGAAAATGAAGCTCTAGCTGCAATACAGAGAGACCAATTTATTCCATGGACGCATGCAACTTATGAATGAATGAACGAATGAAAGGACGGCCCTGGGAAATGACTTTCCATCTTAGCTGAGAAGTTACACTAGTGGAATTCTTACCGGAAGCTTTACCACTCACATCATTTTCTGTTTCTTTTTGAAAATGAATTTTTATTTTTAACGTCACATGTTTAGAGCCCACAAGGATTACAGCCCTTGTGCTGAGTTGGTATATGTGCAATATAACACTTTTTAATCACTTTTCAACCCCCTCTTCTCCCTCCCCCGCCTTCCTTCCCTCTCTTGGTTCCCTTCCTTCTTGCAAAGAAATCTATCTCTAAATTTCCTGTTATCTTATCTTCTACTGCTTCTTCTAGAAACAAACATACACATAGAACACAGTTTGTTTGAACCGGAAAGTTTTTAAGGGTATTGAGGAAAGCCAGACATAATAAAAAATGTTTAATTATAAATTATAGCGTCTGTCATAGAGGTAATGAAATACACTGGACAGAAAACTGATGCATATGTCAGTTATTATAAATCATAATTCAAAAGTATTCCTTGGCAAATTCGGTACTTTATCACATTAATGAAAAAGAAAAAATATTTTTGACATCAGAAAGAGTAAAATGCACGATTTAACCAAAGCACATAATCATGTAGAGCAGTATTACTAAAAATTATCAAGGTAATTTTTCTATTTTTCCTCAAGTAAAAAGAAATTATAATATGTGTGGGGAGGATGTCGGGTGGAAAAGGGATGTTATGCTCAGGGACTTCCCTTGGTGTTTTGTTAAACTGTGCTTTGCTTTGGCTTAAAGATATCATGGACTACAGATGAAAATTACATTGTGAAATGGCACTTGGAGGGCAGGCAGACCAAGACAGCAGCACTCAGAGAATTGAAGGGAAAGGCCTTACTGCATAATTTACTGAAATCAGAGAAAGGGAAATTCTAAAAGAAGATTTTATAAAATATGTCTATTGAACTGCTATTCTTAGGAAATAGCAGGTCAAACTTTTACCCAGAACACTATGAAACTATGTAACTAAAGTTTCTAAGTAAAAGTGAAATGTAGAGCAGTATTACTTTCACATAAAAGATAATTTTTTATTATTTTTGCTACAGTTTCATAAATGTTTCTTTTGTGAGCTTGATGTAATATTAAAATTTAAACTGTATATACTATAACATTAATTTAAAAAAATTAGTGCATTTAGTACTGTAATCATGAAAATAAAATAATATTTTCAATTATAACATATAGTTTTGTTCAAATGTAGAAGAAATATGGAGAACAGCACAGGGATATTTCTGTTGGATAATTATTATTTAGATGAACATAGAAGAGGAAGATTTCATGCTATTATAGTAAATAATTTAAAGATATTTAGCAATCAATTGCATTTTAAGGAGAGATTCATCAAGTTCTTTAGGCAGAGATTTATGTTAAATGTCATGGACAAAAATCCAGTCAAGTTCTGTTCAATGAATATAATCAAAATCTGCATTGTGTGTCAAAATTACTGCTTATTACAAATTAAGAAATAATAAATCAGAATCAATCAATTTTTATTTTGTTAATTTAAACAATTAAAGAGATACAAATTTATTTAGATGCTTGTGCTAAGATAATAACAGTTCATAGTAAAGAAATGATTTGTGAAAACTAGTTTATATTTTTTGCTTCTAATTCACTACATTCAACCTTCTTTAAAATATCCAGATATATTAAAATATTTCCTTGTTTTCCAAATAAGTTATTTGGAATATAAGCTAATTTTGAAAAATTTGACATCCTTTCTATTCTCTTGGTCAGGAAAAAATAAATTAGCCTCATGTCATTGATGTCTAAACGGTGTTATGCACACTAATATTTAAAACTTAATCTGAAAGAAAAAATACTCTCCAGAGGTCAACTTAATACTGACAGAACAGCTAGAAGAGTGCAGATAATGGAATTTTAACTCTTTTCACCAACAGGTAATTTCCCTTTTAGGCATCATATTTTGTTGGCTATAGTCTTGTTATGCAAATAACAATTGAATATTCAAATCAATTTGTTAACATTTCGTTTGTTCCAAGTTATCTCTCCCTCTGCTTTTTTCCCCTCTGTCTCTATCTCTTTTCTTTATTTTTCTCTCTCTCAATATCTCTTTCTCTCTCTTTCTATACATACACACATGCACACACACACACAAAATCATCTCAAATTATATATATATATATATATATATATATATTTCACATTTTAATTATTTTTATTTCCTTTTCTCTTGCCATTCTTCTATCTTTCTGTATTCCCAGATATCCAAACACTCACAATCTCAAAGGGTAAATAAATTTATTGTTCATAAAATATGAATGATTTGTCATATCCAAGAATAAATACAATATAGATATAAGTACAGAGATAGAGCAACTTTATAAAAAGATTTTAAAAGTCCATCAAGTTTTTCAATAAATATTTATTGTTCACTAACCTAATACATCAGACACTAAGACTACAAGATGAATAGAATATATATGTATATTTTTGGTACCAGGGATCAAACTCAGCACCTCATGCTTGTGAAGCAAATGTAGTGGCACTGAGGTAAATTCTCACTCCCAGAATGTAACTGTTATCTTCCAAGATTATTAGTATTGCCTTTAGATTTATCTCTTACATGTGTCTCCTTTTCCTCAATCTCTCTCAGAAATGTTATTCTTCACTAAATATTTAAATACTTACCCAAAATTGGTCTTTTATCTTCTTTATAGTAATATTTTTTTACTGGAGTTGCACTAACAATGCACTCCAAACTCCTGAATACTACTGACCAGGCTAGATCTTTATTCTATATTTCAGAGTAACTTACCCAATCAATTTATAAGCATAGAATGAATAGAATAACTAGTTCCATCTAAGACATCTCTAATAATTATCTTAAATGATAAGGCATATTTTACTGAATATTTTTCTGCATGTTTAGAAAAAGAAATAAATATATTTCAAATATATAGAATATACCTTATGAAATAACCTATAATATAATTGTTTCACTTAAGATTGCATTTTCTAGTATGATCGTCTATGTAATATTTCTAAGAAAATCTGAATATTCACATAATTCATATCATATAATTTTTGAAGCATTTATTGGACAAAATATTTTTATTATAGTGATGGTCTCATATAAGTGATTTAGGGAGATAGACTTTGATGAAATGTGAAGGCTATCTGGGAATGGGGAAGGACAGGAGACCTGGAAAGGGAGGAAAAATGTAAAAAGGATTGAGTTACAGAGCTACAGGCCCACCCAGATTACATTGGTAAGTGCACAGATCCCAGCCAAAAGCTGGTCCAGACACCAGGCACACAGTGTGCAGGTTCTAGCCAAAGGCACACCCAGAAACCATATGTAAGTGTGTGTAGACCCCAGCCAGGTCTCCCTGGAAAACAGCTTCATAGGCACACAGTCACCAGCAAAAGGCCCTCCCAGACAACGGCTACATAGGTGCACAAGCCCCAGCCAGAGGCCTACCCAGATACCATCTACCAGTGTATACAGATTCCAGCCACAAGACTAACTAGACATCAGCAGCATGGGCAAACAGGATCCAGCCAGAGGTCCTCATAGACACCACTGATAAGCATGCCCAAGTCCAAGCCAGAAACCCTCTCAGACAATAGCACAGTGCTGGGATTCAGAAGGCCATCATTCTGCACCCAGGAATTTGTGCAGTGATAAACAGTAGAAAGAAGGCCTCTCTGAGACTTGTTGAGAATGAAGTCCACTGGGAGAACAAAGAGTCACCTCAAAAAAGGCACAGCAGACTGTAATGATTGAAGTGAGATGGCACCTAACTTAGATTCAAAACTAGTCTTTCTGATCACAAAATCCAGATTCAAGAGAGAACAAGATGGAACAATCTGGATTTTTGTTGTTGTTACCAGGGATTGAACTCTGGCCCTTGTGCTTGCAAGGCAGGCACTGGAACCACTGAGCTAAATCCCCGGCCAAGATGGAACAATCTGAAGCTCAATCACCTGCACTCACTGAGCTGGCAGTAAAAGAGAATCTGGAAAAAATAAAATCAGAAATAATTTCTCAGATAATAGAAGAGATTGTGCCCCTAGTATAAGACATGATTAATAAATGCAGAGCAGTCACAGATTAGACAAAATAGAGGTCAGAAACATGATGAGTTTCCAGCATAGGAAATGAATGGAATCCATAAAACAAATGCAAACAGATATCCAGAAATTGAAAATGCCATGAAAGTTTATGCAGCTGAATGAGCCAGTGTGAGGACAGAATATCAAATATAGAATATAGGATTGCAATTAGTGACCAGAAAGAGAAAGATTTTGTAAAATAGGGAGGGACCTTGAAAATCACTTCAGCATCTGTTAGATGATGCAAAGAACATCATAAGAATGATTGAAGTTAATGAAGAAACAGGAGAAAATGACAATGACATAAAAGAATTGTTCAGAAAAAAAAAACTGTTCAGAAAAGTAATACAAAAAAACTTCCTCAATAGGCAGGGGAAAAGAAGTTCACCTACAAATAAGTGAGGCATATAGAACTCCAAATATCCATTATCAAAACAAAAGAAAAATTACAACCTCTACACCTAGGCATATAAGAGTCAAGATTCAGAAACCCAATAGAAGAACAGAATGCTACAAGCAGTTAGAGAAAAGATTCAAATCACATATGAAGAAAAGCTCATCAGAATCACAGCAGATCTCTCAACAGAAACCCTTAAGTCAAGAATACCCTGAAGCAAAGTGTTTAAAGCTCAAAAAGAAAACAAACTCCAGTTTGCTGTACCTTGCAAAATTATATTTCAAAACTGATGAAGAGATAAAATGCTTTTATGACAAAGAACACCCGAGGAACTTCATGAATAGCAAATTAGTGCTTCAACAATATTAAACAATATCCTAGGAAAATACAATTAGGGTCATAACACCATGAAACAGCAGAATAAATTCATTAGGCAAGACAAGAAATTAAATGCAAAGGGTGAGAATCCAAAAACAGGAAAAGGTCATGACAAGGAGAAGTCAAAACATATAACTTATAACCATCAATGTTATTGGCCTTAACTCAACAGTCAAAAGAAATAGACTGACAGAATGTTTCAAGAAGCAGGATCCAACAATATGCTGCATACATACAAGAAAAACACTTATTTAAAAAAGAAACTCACAGGCTGAAAGTTAAAGGGTAGAAAACAATAATACATGTAATAGGAACCTGAAGAAAAAGCAGCAGTAGCTGTTGTATTTGAAGAAAAAATGGATTTCAAACCAAGACTAATTGAGAGAGACAAAGAAGTTCACTACATAGTTGTAAAGTGAAAAATTCAAGAGGAAGATAGTATATTCATAAATATATATGCAGCAAAAACTAGTGCACCCAACTATATGAAACAAATATTAATGGACATGAAAAATCAAATAATAATACAGTGCTCTTGGGGGACCACAATATCCCTCTGTCACTAATAGATACATGAGAATAAACAAAAAATAATTAATGAAATACTAGAACTCAAACAAACACTTGACCAAAGGGACTTAACAGATGTTTACATACTCTTCCACTCCACAAAATCAGAATACACAATTTTTTTTTCATTTGAACATGGGTCATTCTACAAAACAGACCACATAGTTGCTCGTAGAACATGTTTAAGTAAATGCAAAGGAATCAAATTTATGTCCTGTATATTATCAGATCATACTGTGATGAAAAAGGAGATTTATAGCAAAATAAACCATAAGAACTTCATAAACACATGGAAATTAAACAACACTGAAGAAATTAAATGCCAACGCCAATAAAATATATTGGAATTCATGGAGCACAATGAAAGCTGTCTTACAATGGAAATTCATAGTAGTGAATCCTCTTATTAGGAAAACAGAGCAAGCTCAAATAAATAACCTAATACAAAATTAAAAGCTGCTAGAAAAAGAAGAGCAAGAAAACCCAAAGTTCTTATAAAGGAGGGAATTATATAGATTAGAGCAGAAATCAATGCAGTGGAGATTAAGACAATGATACAAAAAATCAATACAGAGTTTGTTCTTCCAAAGAATAAACAAAATTGACAAACCCTTAATGAACCATATCAAAAAAAAAGAAAGAAAGAAAGAAAGAAAGAAAGAAAGAAAGAAAGAAAGAAAGAAAGAGAAAGAAAGAAAGAAAGAAAGAAAGAAAGGAAGAAAGAAATGACCCAAATCCATGTAATTATTAATGAAAAGGGTGAAATTACAAAGAAACCAGAAGATATCCAGAAAATCATTAATACCTTCTTAGAGATTCTATATGCTAATAAGATGGAAAACACAGAAGAAATGGACCAGTTTCTAAATATGCATTCATTACAAAGTTAAATGAAGAAGAACTGCAAAATCTAAACAACCCAATATTGATCAATGAAATTGAAAACATAGCAAAAAACTTACCAACGAGGAAAACCCCAGGTCCTAATGGCTTCACTGCTGAATTCTACAAGACATTTAGAGAAGAACTATTGCCATTACTGTTTAAACTCATCAGTGAAACTGAAATGGAAGAAATACTCCAAAGTTAATTCCTGGAAACAAGCATAACCATGATCCCCAAGCAGAGAAAAACCCCAACAAAGAAGAAAACTATGGGCTAATTTCCATAATGAACTTAGATGTAAAAATAGGGCACTTAGATCCTCAATAAGATACTGACAAACAGAATGCAGATCATCAAGAGCATCACACAGCATGACCAAGTGAAACTCATCCCAGGGATGCAGAGATGGCTCAACATATGCAAATCAATAAATGTAATATACTATATTAACAGAGGCAAGGACAAAAAACATATGATCACCTCAATAGATGCAGAAAAATCATTCATGAAATCTAACACCTATTCATGATAAAAAACCATACAAAAAATTAGAATAGATTGTTTTTGTCTCAACCTGATGAAAGCCATCTATGAAAAACCAACAGCCAATAGCATACTAAATGATAAAAAACCCTAAATTTTTCATGCTATAATCAGGAAAAAGACAAGGATGTTGGTTATCACCACTCTGTTCAATATAGTTCTTGAAACAGCCACACAATTATACAAGAGAAAAAAAAAGAATAAAGATAGGAAATGGAGAAGTTAAACTGTTGTTATTTGTGGATTGCATGATGATCTATATAGAAAACCCCAAGAACTCCACCAAAAGTCTCCTGGATTAAATAACCCAGTTTAGTAGAGTAGTTGAATACAAGGTCAAGACACAAATATTAATAGCCTTCTTGAACATGAACAACAGACTCACTGAAAGAGAAACTGAAGAAATAACTCCTTTCACAATAGCATACAAAAAACAAAACACCTAAAAATCATTCTAACAAAAGAAACAAAATACATTTACTCTTAAAATTACAGAACTGTGAAAAAAGAGATCAGAAAGCACATTAAAAAATGAAAACAAATCCCTGGCTCCTGGTAGGAAGAAGAAATATAGTGAAAATGGCCATACTTCCTAAAATGCTATAAAGATTCAATACAATTCCAGTTAAAATTCCAAAAACACACTTTACAGAAATAGAGAAAGCTATCCATAAAATTATTTAGAACCAGAAGAGACGTAGAATAGCAAAAAACAATTCTAGGCAGCAAAGACAAGGTAGGTGGTATCACATTTCCTAATTTGAAATTATACTACAAAGCTACTGTGATAACAACAGCATGGTACTGGCAAAGAAATAGACCCAAGGATCAGTGGAACAGATGAGAAAATTCAGAAATAAGTCCAGACATGTTCAGCCACCTCATATTTGACAAAGGAGTCAAACACCCTCAGTGGAGGAAGGTAGCACCTTTAATAAATGGTGTTTGAAAAATTGTTCAACCTGCCAAATATTAAACCTAGACACATATCATTCACCTTGCATTAAACTAAAATCAAAGTGGATCAGAGATCTAAATAGTAAAACAGGAACACTAAACCAGATGGAGGATAGGTTAGGTAGAACTCATGAAGACTTTGGCTTAGGAAAAGATTTTAAGATTTTAAGAACAAAAACCTCAGTATCGCTTGTAGTATTTTGTTCTTCTGTCGGGTTTCTGGGATCTTGATTATTATATGTTTAGGTGTAGATTTTTTTTTATTGTACCTAGTTGGGGTCCTATATGCCTCAGTTATCTGAATGTCAAATTCTTCCCCTCTGGGAAGTTTTCTGTCATTAATTCTGCAAACAGCTTTTTTAAGTCATTTGTATTTTCTCCTGCTACTTCATGTATTCCTATCAGTCTTATGTTATTCTTCTTTGCATCATCTAGGAGTTGTTGGATCGATTTCTCATGATCCCTTACTGTTTTTAAGAGACCTCTCTTTTCATGGTCACTGACTGCAATCTTATCTTCTATATCTGAAAGCCTATCTTCGCATTCTTTTATTCTGTTGCGTACACTTTCAATAGTGTTTAATCTCCTGGATATCTGTTTGAATCTGTTTTATGGATTCCATTTCTTTCCTATGTTGGGCATTTATTTTTTCCATTTATTTCTTATGCTGGACTTTCATGGCTTCTATCATGGTCCTGAGCTCATCTATTGTTTTGTCAGTTTCTGCTCTAGAGTCTTGAATCACGACTTCCATTTTGCTCACTATCTCTGTGGTTATCTGGGAAATTATTTCTGTTTTGAATTTTTCTAGAGCCTGATTTATCGGTTTTGATACTTCCTGTGCTTTTATTTCAGGGTGTCCTGGTGGTTCACTATCAGCCTTTTCATCCTCATTTGCCCCATCCCAGAAACCCAAAAGAAGAACAAAATGCTACAAGCATTAAGAGAAAGAAACAAATCACATACAAAGGAAAGCCCATCAGAAGCACAGCAGACTTTTTAACACAAACCCTTGGGGCAAGGAGAGCCTGGAATGAGATATTTCAAGTACTAAAAGAGAACAACCTCCAACCTAGACTGATGTATCCAGCAAAACTCTCTTTCGAAATGGAGGGGGAAATAAGACACTTCCATGACAAAGAACACCTGAGAAACTACACAAATACCAAGCCAGCATTACAAGCAATTCTAATCAAGATCCTAGAAAAAGACAATGAAGGCAACAACACCATGAGGCCCAACAGAGCAAATAAAATAGGCAAGGCAAGAAATTAAAAGGAGAAGGTGAAAAAGTAGAGTCAACAAAAGGCCAATAACATGTCAATAATAAGTCAGTACATAGAGCAGTTATAACCAGCAATGTCAATGGCCTCAACTCACCAATCAAGAGAAATAGACTGGAAAAATGGAATAAGAAGCAAAATCCAATAATATGTTGTATACAAGAAACACACCTAGTGCAAAAAGAAGCCCATAGCCTGAAAGTGAAAAGATAGAAAACAATTCTCCATGTGACAGGAGCCCAGAAAAAAACAGGGGTGAAATCTTACTTGCAGACAAAGTAAATTTCAAACCAAAACCAAATCTAGTATTATATATGTAGGACAGTACTGTATCATACCTCTATGAATGTAAAATATCTAGTACCTGCTTTATGATACATAGTAGGGACCATGCTTTGTCAGAGCTACATTTAATGATATTACTCTAGAATGTTCTCTTTCCAGATGATGATTAAGAGGCTAATAGAAAAAATGGTGCCAGGTACCACAGCAGTAACAGAACTTTTCTGTTGTCTGAACATAATTCTTTTCTTTGTTTTTTTTTTAATGGAATGTGCTGAATGCCTATAATTTTATTCAGATGACTGCAGAACCTGGAAAAGCTGTTGCTGCTATCGATGCATAACATACTATTATTAGTATACATATATACATATATATATATATATATATATATATAGATAGATAGAATTTTGGGAAACTTTAGTGGTGCTGCCAACTTTGGAAAAAGTCATCCCAATTTACTGTGTTGAGTTGGCATTGTACAGAAATGGACAACCATATTGGTCTAGAAATGTTAATTAATTTATTTTTTTTTCTTTCCATGTGTACGGGGGAAACACATCATACTAAATATGTAAGGTCATTTCTACGTGGCTTTGATTACAGAAACTAATAAAGTATTCTCTAAATAATGAAAAAAGAATAAGACTGTAAGAGCGAGAAGCAATTTAAATATGTTCAGCTACCATTTTCATCTCCAGAATTAAGGATTATTTTGATGTTACATCATTGCCTTTTCTCTTTTACTTTCCTTTTTTAGTTTTATTTTAGGATTCCCTATTTTTAATGTTCATACAGAGATTTCTTTAACTGAAATACCGAATAGTTTCTTTGGTGTGAAAAACTATAATAGTACACAGGATCCTAATGAGACAATTAATAATGTGAAATAGGAAGCAAAGGGCTAAAGGTGTAAGGGAAGTGGGAAGGGTGGGGGAAAAGTAATAAGGGAGAGGAACAAAATATGAGAAACTGAAAAAATGGAAATAAAGTGTTTATAAATGGGGAGGGGAGGAGGGGTGAAGGGAGGGCAGGGACAAGGGGAAAAATGATAATCAAGACCTATTATGTAAAGGTACAGAATCCCAATGATGAATGTAATTGTATTGTATACCTAGATTGTACCAATAACCTCAATAAAAAAAAAAAAAACCCTCAGTATCAGGAAAACTAGCAAAAAGAATCAATACCTGGGATCGTATCTTATCACTGAGCTCCTGCACTGCAAGAGAAACCAGGAACAGACCTAAGAGACAACTTACAATGGAGGAAAAATAAATTTAACCAGCTTCTCCCCAGGCAAAGGACAACTATTTTGAATATATAGAGAATTTAAAAAATATCAAACCTCCCAAATTTAAATAAAATTGACCGACATTTCTCCCACAAAGTAGAAACAGCAAATAAACATACGAAAAAATGTACAACCTCATTGGTCATTTGAAAGATGCAAATGAAAACAATGCTGAGATTCCACCTCACTCCAGAAAGAACGGATGCTACCAAGAAATCAAACAATAACAAATACTGGGCATTGTGGGGCAAAAGAAACCCTTCACTGTTGCTGGGAGTGTAGACACAATGGCTATTAGTATGGAGATACCTCAGCAAAACTAGGATTAAATGTTCCGTTTGACCCAGCTATTCCCCATTTGGGTATCTTCCCCAAAGAACTGAAATAATCATACCACAGCAATATATATGCTCCCATGTTTATAGTGGTACATTTTATAATAGCCAAAATTTTGATACAGCCCCATTGCCCACAAACTTGTGAATGGATAATGAATTCGTGGGTTATTTTATAAAATGGAGTATACTCAGCCATAAAGAATGAGAAACTAGAGACATTTTTAGCTAGACGGATACACATTGAAGCCATACTTTTAAGTGAAATAAATAGGACACACATATATAAATTCAAAATAGTTTCTCTAGTGTGAGAAACTGAAGGTGTAAATAAGGATCAAAAAGTATAATAGATAATATGAAATAGTAAGATAAAGCCCAAAGGGTATGGGGAAGTAGAGGGATAGATATAGGGCAAGTGAAATCAATAAATATGAGAAAATGAAAAAATGGAAACAAAGTCTTTGTAAATAGGAAAGGGTGGAGGTGTAGAATGGAAGGCAGGGGAATGGGGAAAAAATAACATCATGATACATCAAGTAAATGATGAATTTCATCATATTGCATACCTAAAATTATTAAGATGTGAAATGTAGATAATCCAATTTCCCAAAAGGGATGTGTTTACTATGTATCAGATAATACAATCATATATTAACAAAAACAATCTAAAATGTTTTCCAAAATGTAAATATTTACTTGAATTATAATAAATGTGTTTTGAAGTAATAAAATTATTTTTTAAATTGATTTTTTGAACAAGAAAAAAATTGAGAATAGTTACTATTGATGCTTGTTCCTGGAATTTAATCACTTCCTTAATGTTTTGTATATCGTGTCTCATATATTGCTATAAAAATGAATTTTAGTATGTTATTAGTGAAAAACACTTTTATATAATTGCCTACAATATTTACATTTTCATTTTATGATCAATGTATTTTAAACTCTTTAAACTATTCTTTGGAAGCTTTATAAAGGCTGAATTTTAAGGCTGAGAAGTCTCATCAGGCTACTGCAAACTTAGAAGGAGGGAAGGCAGCAAGTTGGATTATTCCAAACATAAATATCTGAGAACACAGGAAGCTGATGGTGTAACTGTTAATTTTAGATTGCAATGATAAGCAGAGGGCCACTGATGCAAGTATTGGAATCCAAAGGCAATGAACCTGTGGTTTTGATGTCTTAAAACAGGAGATGAGATGTGTTCTAGCTCTGGGGGGCTTTCCTCTTTTTACTGTATTGCACTCCACCTAATTGGATGCATAGGTCTGTGCACAATGAGTGCTGCTTATTCACTCATTTCTCTTCTCAGATCACGGTTCCCTATATTCCTTTATTGTCTTTTGACAATGAAATTACCCTTATGAATGGAGTGCAGATTCATTTTAGACCTTTTTTTCCATCTGTATCCTTATAGGCACTGAACACATACACTTTGTTTTATTCCATCTTGATTATGTTTGTTTTTCAGTTTCAGTGTAAATATTCAAGTTTGAGCTTTTGGGGTTTTCTGATAATTTTCCTTGTGACCTTTTACTGCAATATGGCTTGTTTTAATCTCATCTGTCCATTTTGAGGAATGCCTTTTTCTTTGATTACTTGGGAATTTTCTATGAATTATCTGGTGCTGCACTGTTCTAGACTGCCTCTAAGAGACTGCTGAACAAGACTGGTAATACTAAATAGAGATGTTTACATCTGATGAAGTGGTGCTCAGATAATGTAGGAAATGTTAAGTACAAATGCACCATAAAAACATAAATGGATAGTCAATGATAGAACTTTTCTAACTAAGGATTTGTGATTGGTTTATTTAGATAGGTGGTAGATAAATAGATAGATAAAAGAGAAAGCAAGTAAGTGGGAACAAGAAACAGATGTTTCACCACATGAGATAGCACATTGAGAAAATAAAGAAAATAAAACAAAATAAAGATTTGGAAAGAATCAGTAAAGTGCCTATTACATTAAAGAATTTGAAGAAAGTGAGATGATTCCTAATTTTGCCAGCTATGCATTTATAATTCTAGAGGAAATGGATTTTTCCTCATTTCAGATTAGAATTTATATAGTAATCTATCTAACTATCTATCTAAAATATACCATAAATATTATGTCTATGGCCAAAGAGCATGTTTTAAAAAGTAGCTTTACAAAGTAAAAAGAAAATCATTGAAAGACAAAAGTATTACATATTCTGAAAGTCATACAAGAAACAATGAAAGTTGAAAATAGATAACTCAAAAATCAAACATTTTAAACTAGTAAAAAGTAGAAAATATTAAAAGTAAAATATATATAATAATAATTTAAAATTAAAAACATTATAGTTTCCTATTAAGTTATAAAATATATAGATATTGATAAATTATTTTCATTGAAATAATTTTTTAAATAGAATTATAGAATTCAAATCAGTAAGAAAATAGTAAAAGAAAAATCAGATTAAATATAAAATATGAAATCTCAGAAATTTGACTTGACATTTCAATTACATAAAATAAGTAGAAAAATATAACTAAATGATATATTACAAATATGATAAATGATTTAAAAACTGCAGCACACTATCAATAGATACAAAAATATATAAAGATTTGGAGATGATATTTAAAAAATACAATCTAGAGAATTTGATGTTAGAATAAGAAAGCAAGAGCAATATTAATGGAATCTGAAATGAAGTACTTTTATTTACATCATTCTACATTTTATTGGACACAAAGACAGAAAGGCAGATATTTTGTTTGACTTATATTTTCTTTACTACCACTAATGAAAGTTAAATATTATATCTTGCCATACTCTCAATTTTGTGTTTCAAAGTTCTTAGACTTTGAGACAGCAATATTTTTTTCCAAAAAGTGGAGAAACAGTGTTACAGTTGTATTTACATATTATTTTTCCTTAAAGTGAATGAAGTCAATTTTCAATAATAAAATATGAGACTCATGCTGAAGCATCTACCCTCTATTTTCTCAAACATTTTATTAACTCAGTCACTGTCATTCAAATATTCATCCATACCAAGATCTACCCCTTTAGAAAGCAGAGAATGTCAAGACCAAGTTGCACGCCTTATGGATCATAGTTGAGGGCCCCAAAATATTTAAATTAAATAAAATATTACTTTTCTAGTACAATTTGTAAAATATCAATATACTGGGGACACCTGAAATGTTACTGGAAACCTTTGCATGAGGCTCCAGTCTCCTGCTCAGTGTACAACACAGACCTGAGAAGAAAAATTAACGACAAAACAAAGAGAGACAGAAAATTGGTGCCAGGACCACCAATGCCAGTACAACTGAAAAAAGCACTGGCCAGTCCAAGCCACTGATTTTTATTGGTAATCAGTTGTGGTAAAGGCAAGCTATGTACAAGGGCAGAACTACATATGAGGATGCACAGTCATGCAGTTTCTATGGAAATTAATGTAAGCAAGGCTCATAAAAGACAAGAAAAAGCATTCTCAAATTAGGAACAGAATAGATGAAATATATGACTTTAATTAAACTTTCTGTTTGGTTGTGCAAACAGAATTGGGGTGTGAGTTACTTTAAACAGCTTAGCTGGACTCACTTCTATAAACAAGCCAACTGTGGGGTTAACTCTTTACAACCTGCACTGCTTACAGCCTGCTTTGGGCATAGTAAGTATTGCAGTTCCCTATACCAATACACCACTTGAAGATTATTTGGAAATTTGCATTAAATCATTTCATCTTGATTTTACACTTAGCTCATAATATAAAGCTCATATGGGACTTCATACTAACTTTTAGTTTTGATTTTAAGACTTCCTCAGTTTTTTTTTTTTTTTTTTAATCTTAGCCAATTGAATCCCTTTTATCTTCTTTTGGTGGTGGGGATATACCTCAGTGGTAAAGTGCTTGCCTAGCCATTGTCAGCTCTGGGGTTCAGTACCCAATACCAAAAAGACAGAACTCCTTTGTGACAGTTCCTAAGAAAGGAGGAATTCTAAATGGATATGCATTGAAGTGGTACTCTTAAGTGAAATAAATAGGGTACACATGTGTACATACCAAATAGTTTCTCTGGTGTGAGAAACTGAAAGTGTAAATGATAATCAAAATTTATAATAGATACTGTGAAAATGGAAAAAAATGTCCAAAGGGGAAGGGGAAGGAGAAGGGGTAGCGGGTTGAGGGAAAAGAAATAAATATGATAAGGAAAAACTAAGCCAAAGTCTTTATAAATAGAGAGGGGTGACAAATTTGAAGGGAGGCCAGAGGGATGGGGAAATAATAAGAAGCAAAATATATCATATAAAGCTACAAATTCCCAGTGATGAATGCCATTATATTGTATATCTAATATGTACCAATGAACTTAATGAATTTTAAAAAATAAATGAAGACATCATAAGAACAGATGGGAAATGAAGGAAGAATGTGAAAAAAGGCACATCCTCAGTCATCAGAAATTACCAATTGAAATATAGATTTGGGAATGTGTCTCATGATCAAGGCTAAGCCACTGAATGATTTTAGGCATGAGAGTGACATCATTAAATATGTATTACAAATTGGTGTGTAAATCAAGTTTAAATGGTAAGGGTAGATGTTCTAGTATTAATTTTTAGGTGATTGCTATAGTCTAGGGAAGATACAATGATATCTTCGGAACATGTTAGTTTCTTTTGTCTTTTAACATTAGATTTCTAAATCTCTTTCATTTTCATGTTTCATTCTAATATTTTTCCTTTTTAGCATTTAATCTTCTAGATATACACCTTGTATAAACTAAAGAAAAGAACTCAACCTGTCAATCATTTATTAATCTGTTTTAAGTTCATGTTGCCATCAATTTGAATTTATGGATAAAATTATTTCAGTTTTGCTCTACAAGAGTGACTTTGAAGGATACATTAAAAAAAAAATGAAGACATTATTTAAGGCATAAGCTTCTAGTGAATTTCTGCCAACAGTGTGATTTGAAAGAGAATGATGACTCCATTTAAAAATTAAACCACTAAAATAAGTCTGAATTCAGCACCTAAAATGAAAATTAAGTGTAAACAGTGTTAAAATGGTTTAGGCATAATGTATGTAAGGTCAGGGAACTCACTATTTATTTTATACAGTTTGTGTATAAATTCTAAATTTATATTTTAGAATTTCTTTTTTTTTGAGGAATTTTGACATTTACTCTTTTTTATTAGGCTCTTAAGAAGTCATATGATTTTGTGTTATTATTCACAAATTAATAATGAGGGATTGAAAAATACTTGTAACTGATATGATCAAAAAATTGTATAGTGGATTATAAACACAAGCCAATCCAAGAAGATGTATTCCTTATTATTAGTCTTCCAATATATTGTTTTACCAGAATGAAGAAATATGGTTAAATCTTTTTGTGAATGAAGATTTGTTTGAAGCTGCTAAGAAGTAAAACGTATTTCCTTTAAACTTTAGAATTTAAATTTATTAACACACATTTATCGAGACAGTATGAATGTGTTTTCATTTTGCATAAGACATGTATCTATACTTTTCCATGGTTCTCTGCCTTCAAAAAATGATACAACCAAGGAAAAACAAGAGTACAACACTTCCATTCCCTTGTTTTAAATTCATTTTTTAAATACAAGCAGTCTTAACACTTTTTATGTATAAAACATTAACGCTCTAGTTCTTCCATAAAATAACAGAAAACATGATTGTCCTCAAATATTACTTTTTCACTTAATTTTAAGAACTTTCTTGACTGTTGTTCCAAAATCCTGATTTATAATTCTTCCTAAATACATACTTCTGGGAAACTTGTATTGTTCCTTGGATTATAAAGTGAAATATTTCAGCATTAAAAATGTATGCTTTACCAATACTGAAAATAGCTTCACTGATTTATATACTAATAACATTTAAAAAATAATTGTAAAAGAAACAATTATAAACAACTTTCAGTTTTCTACCATATGTGGTATACAAAAACTATAGGTGGTATAAAATTCTGAGATGTGAAATGAAATATATGCATGCATATATAGATAACGTGTGTTTACACACTTATGTAGGAAGAGAGAAAATTATCTGTATATACACACCAAGTAAATATATCCTGTCTATTACATTGTATATGTCATGTTACATATTATATATTTTATATCCTAATATTGAAAATGAGTGTACATTTCATATTAGACAATACTGTAGTCTGTTAAATAAAGGTGTGATTTTTCCTGCACCTACCCAAAAGGCATTCTTCAAACTGCCACATCGTCAGCCCATTTTATTTTTTTATGTTGAGACTAAGTCTCACTAGGTTTCCCAGAGAAGACTTGAGCTTTAGATACTCTTGACTCAGCCTCACAATAACAGAGATCATAGTTGTGTATCAACACTGCTGACTTATGAAGGTATATTCTATATAACTTCTGCATATGTTCATAAATACATAAGTGGTTATATCTAGGCGATGGGATATAATTTATTTTATTCTTCTCTTTATTTTTTCTCTAATAAGCATTTGTTTATTCTTATAACGCAAGGAATAGCTTTTAAAGGGAGAAAATATCTGTTTACAGAACAGATAAAATGATACATAAAATATTTTAAATACAATTTTTTAAAAGTTTAAAACTTTGTAATGAAATAATTGTGATTGGTTAGCTGTTGTGACACAATTATTGAGCATTGTTGGGCTCAGCAAGGAGTTTGAAATGCACCTTGATAGCTATATTGTACCACTACAGAGGTGAAAAATATATAGAGGTGTGCTGTCTGCTAAGACAAGTAAATCATTTAGGTAAGTGTTCTTTCAAAAGTTTCTGCGGACACAGTAATTACTTGGTCTATAGCATCATCTACTTGGTCAAGAATTTTCTGGAATGAAGAACTATTTGGGTGATACAGATTATTTTGCTTTTTATTCCTGATATTCGAATATGTAGATGCAAGTTTATATCTATAAATTTCAGTAATTTATATAATTTCTGTTTATTTCATATTATTTTTGTTTAAATCATATATTATATAATGCGTTTTATATTATATATTATCCTTTATGTTAAATTTTTATAACACAAATGTATAATTCATAACAAAATATTTTAGTATCTTCAAAATACTGCTCATTTAAAACGTGAATTAGCTTACAGCTTACACATTGTGTCATATGCCTGAGAATGATAGCAATTATTTGTTTTCAAATATGTGTATGTGATTGAGAAATTTAAAATGACAAATTCAAAATATTTCAGATGTTTCTAGAAACGTACCAAAATAATTCAAATAGTCCAGAATTTCCACAAAATTTATATAAATGTATGTATCATTATTTTTGTCTTTGTGCTTGATTTTTGGTTCTTAATATAGTCAAAGTAGTCCAAATATAATATTTAATAAAAGTACCTATATTCTATATTAAAATATTATGTAACTATAATTGAGATAATTCAAATAATTTAGAATTTGCTCAGAAGATAGATTATAATGTATCAAATTATAATTGATGGGTAATTGTCCATGCCTTTTTGACCCATGTCTTTTTGAAATACTGTACTATTATAGGGAGGAATTTAAATTACAATAAAAATGTAAGGTATTTGATAAATGAAGAAAAATAAAATTTGTTAAGAAATCTGTTTTGATCTGAAGAGGTTGCATTTATATAATGCTTTCATTCTGAACATTGTCCATTTTACAGATTTGCTGAACTACAATTGCTAAACATTCAACTATACATGCTAAACAAATAATTTAATATAAACTTCAAAATATAAATTATTTATAAAACCAGTACCTCAGTTAAAACAGAGAGTATACGTATAACAGAGAACATATCCCAAGTTTTCTTAAACCTGTTACTACTTCTTTCCCTATCATTTTCATTTTCCGTTCCAGAGCAACAGATGTGCTGGTTTCTTTCACTATGTAATTCCTTCCATTCCTTCAGTTTTACCTAAATGGGCTCATATAGTGCATATTTTGTTTGTTTAACTTCTTTTGCTCAGCGTAATTATTTGGAGACTAGGTCGGTGTAACATGATTTCATTCGTTTTACTGTCAAATGTTTCAGTATATGAATATGTCGTATTTGCTTAACTATCCTCATGTGGATGGACAACTGGGTTATTTTTAGTGTTGCTACTAAAATATAAACTTTTATGAATATTTATGTATTTTTCTTGGTTATATGTCTTCATTCCTTCCAGGGAAATAACTTAGGATGGAATGGTTTAATCAAATGATAGTACAGGTTTAATATTTCAGAAACCTCTGAAGTCTTCTTAATTTGTATAATCATTTTATATCTCCTGTAGTTTTTTTGAGTTCTAGGTTGTCTGGAGTTGGATCAGGATCCGGATAGGATCAGGAGGCGTCTTGCCCACCTCCTGCACTTCATGCCTTCCCTTCCTTAGTGATCCGATTTACTCCGCCAAAATAGCCCTGGAATGCAAGGAGTGTTCCTTGTCCTCCGTTTATCGCAGGCCTAACTGACGCGGTCCTAGGAAGAGCAAGCTTGCACGACCCTGCTCCCACCAGCCTGATCAGCCCAGTCTCGCCCCAACTCCCAGTTTGTACTTCCCTTCCTTACGTAATAAAGGAGGCAGGAGGCAGTGTCCTTCTCCGCTCAGCAGGCGGGGAGGACCCACCCGGTCTGGCTTTCATTTTCTTGTGTTTTCTTCATCTTCATCGCCCTACTCAGGGCCAGGCCCTTGCCAAACAGGCTGTGGCACTAGTCCTCTCTATTCCCTCCATACTGACTAAAGTCAATGTATTTTAAAGTTATGGCCATTCTACCTCTGTAGGAGGCTGAACCAGGCATCAAACGTGGGAGCCCTTCCTGGACAATTCAGTAATTTAGTGAGACTATTTCAAAAAATATTTTTAAAAGCCATGCTATTAGGATCTTAGCGGTATCGTATTTTACCTTTATATTGCTTTTACCTTTATATTGCATTTTTCCAATGAATTGTCATGTTATATGTCTTTCGTGGTATTCATTTACTTCATTGAAGTGTTCTTAAGATATTTTTTGGAGAGTGCTTTCTTATTGTTTTATTTTAGTATTCATCATTTCTTTCTAAGTACTGTTTGTGAGAAGTGACTTGAATATGTCCTCAAAGTTTGATTTTGCATTTTCATTGTGTCTTGTGAAGAGAGTAAATTTTAATTTTGATGATGATGAACTAAAATTTATTAATTAGATTTTATAGATTGTGTTTTTCTAAGAAACCTTATCCTAAAACAAGATTGCAACACATAATCTCCATTTTACTTTCAAGTTTTATATATTTATATTTGAGTTCTACCATCTATTTTCAGTAAACGTTTTTTTTTGGTTTTTTTGAAACAGGGCTTCACTTTGTAGTTAAGACTGACCTGGAACTTACTCTGTATCCAGGCTGGTCTCAAACTTGCAGTGATCCTCCTGCCTCAGCTTCTGGAGTGCTGAGACTACAGGTGTGCGACACGACACCCGATCTTCAGTTAACATATAACTAACATGTCTTCTTGTCCCTTTTGTTAGATGCTTCGCAAATTCTTCTATCTGAGTATTTCAGTATACATTTTGTGACTAGGATTTGTTCAATTTTGAGACATACGGTTTTACTTTTTTATTAAATTTGTGAAGAAAAAGGCCAATATTGTTTATAGTGCTCCTCCTCTCCATCTCTAGAGTTGAGTGTACCATTAACTCAGCCACAAATGCTTTGGTTATATTCTATTGGTGCTTTACTTTTTGCATAATGTTTTCCCTTTAGATTTCTATGTATATTAGATTTCCATTGTTGCTCTAGAGCAATATTACAAATATCATGCTTAAAACCACACAAATTTTATATTTTGAAATCTACATTTCATGAAGCCTTAAATCAAGATGCTAGCAGATTCATGGATGCTGGAGTGTAAAATCTCTGTTCCAGCCTCTCTCCAGTGTCCAGAACAGGCCTTCATTCCTTAGCTGTACTATACAACTGGAAAGGGAGTGGTCAAACATATTTCATAGTTCCTCATTTCTTTCTTTTCTCCTCTCTTCTGCTCAATTTGATTCATCCTTCTGTACTTCACAGTAGGTTTTCTTAAGAATTATATTGAGCATTTTCTTCTGTGATGTTTAGTATCTTTTGCGTCCCATACAGTATATTTTCCTCACAGAAATTGTAGTCTAAGATTCTAGAAATTGGCTTTGCATTTTTTATATACCTTTGATGCTTTTAATTATTATCTCAATCTCTTTTAGTTTCTTTGAATACTATGACATAGTTATAAGGCATCCAATATTCATGACTACTATTTTTCTCATCAATGCCACTTCTACTTGGGTTTTGATTGCTTTTTCATTTTTATTATAGGTTACATATTACTGATTCACAGCATGCTTAAAATTTTCATATGAACATCAAATTTTGTAAAGTATACCTTGCTTTATTGTGGGCATTTTTTGTTTTCCTAAAAGTATTCTTAAACAATATAGTCTTATTCAAATAAGTTAAATACAAACATTTCAATACTTTGTCTTTTTTTAACCTCTTTTATCTGGAAGACCCATTGCACTATTAACTCAAGGGTGAATTTTGTCACTATTTTATGCGGAGATAAATTGATTTAAACGATTTCCATCCTTTCCTGGGAATAATGAAGATTTTAATCTGGGTGACGGGAACAGAATCCATTCAAAGCCCTTCCTGAGCTTGGCATATTCTTTCTTCAAAATTTTCAAGTAGTATGTTCCCTGGTTTTGTAGGTTTGTTTCACTCATTTAAACTTCTCAGACAGCAGTTAAACAATCATGGAGACCATCTTTAGGCCTCTGGGTTCTCTTTTGTCAGATTTCTCCACTTCTCCTCAACTGCCAGGTAAAGTATAGCTTCGTGGTCTCAATTAGGAGTACTTCTGCCTCGGTTCCCCCTCATTGTGCTGTTTCTCGAAACTCATTTCAGGAAGCCATCTTCAACACTGTAGCTTTCACCTCATTTGATGCTATGTCTCAGGGAGTACTGTCTAATTGTTTCTGATAGGCAATGGATGAATTCTGCTTTTAATATCTCCTTTTCTATTTGATTTTTAATTCTATTTTCTTTCCTTGTTTTCAGGCTGAAAGGCAAACCTTACCACCACTCCTGTATCTTGGTGGGTAATGGTTTTGGTGCAATTCCATTTGCTCAGCCACACATCCAGATTGCTGGATGTAGGAAAGAACAGGCATGAGTGGGTCTGTATTTTGGTGGGTGGGTTAGTGAGCTTTCCACCAAAAGTTTTCACATTTCATAAGAATAGAATTGAAATGTGAGTCTAAATTAAGTCGAATAAGGTCTATGAATATTTAAGGTAAGTGGAGAAAGAAGTGGCAGTTTGAACAACTTTATTGATTCTAATTCCTGGTTAAGTATACTCCATTTATACTGTATCCTGAATATTAGAAATGAAAAAAGAGAGATGCTAAGACACATCTGACATGTCTAGCATTCTATACCTTAGTGAGTGGCTATACAGATTGTATAAACCTGATTCAAGTTTGTTTCACTAAAAACAAAACTTTGTATATATTAATAATATTTTATAAACTGTCTGATTGATTTTATTATTATTATCCTTCCAGTCCTGCAAAACTGAGTATGGGGAGGATTTGGATAAATAGGGAAAATCAAAAGAGAAGCTAATAATTTATCCAAGATAAAATTTAAGCCTATAAAATCCAACCTCAGTGCTCCTCTCACTAGAAGTATTCACATTAGGGCCATTTATTTACAAAGAAATTAATCAGCAGAAATTTCTTCAGAATTCTCGACTCAAACATCCTCCAGATAAATTTCAGGCACCTTGAAATGATTCTTATGCTTTTTTCAGTTCCTTTCATTTATCAAAATTTCATCAAATACTTTTGAAAAGACAGATTAACTGAAAAGTCTATTCTTTTGTCTTTTCTTATATTATTTTTCTGTTTTTAAAACTGCTTTTTCTGTACACTTTTTCATGAAATGCTAAGTTCATGCTGCTATTATACCTGTTTCTAGCACCTTTTCTTCTCAAATTTACTTATAGTGTTCAAATCATACTTTGAATCTCCTTTTTTCCTCATATCTTTGATTTCTTAACTGGAAAAATAGCTAACATAGCTAAATTATGACTTCAATTGCAAACATTGTTTCTATTTTTCATGGGAAACATATAATTTTGTTCTTTTCTGTTCTTCAATGGTGAATCTGCATTTTGCCAGATGATTGCACATGATAAAAAGCTTTGTCTTGATTTTAAACCAAGAGCTGCAAAGAATTACTGACAACAAAGAAACACATCTTTACACCCAAATAAAGAACTACTTTTACAAGAAGTATTCAAATGATTACTTAAAAATTATTTTCAGATTTTGTTGTTAAAGTATTTAAAACAGTTTGTATTATAATTCAGTTTTTGTTAAGAGGCAGAGATATTTGTGCGGAAGATAACTACCTAATTAACATCCAATTGATTTTTGACAAAGGATAGAAGTACAAACAAGGAGAAAATATAATCTTTTCAAAAAGAATGCTGGGGAAATAGGACATCGACATGCACAATAGTGCCTTCTCTTACTAGTTATACATAGGAAGTCAAAATGAATTAGAGACTTAATGGTAAGATTTAAAGCTTTGAAACTTCTACATAAAAATGTAGAAGAAAACAGACAGAGAAATTTCCTGGACATTTTTCAGACATGGTCTGAAATGCTCAGGAAGCTAAAGCAAAGTTAAAAATTATAACAATACTAATTAAAAAGTATATGTGAAACAACAACAATAAATCAACAAAATAAAGAGACAGCATAAACAATGGAAAAAAAGATTTACACACTGCATCTTGTGGTTGGGATTGAAAATGTCCCCAGACAGCCTCATGGTGTGGAAGTCCTGTTTGTCAGCTCATGGTATTTGAAGAAATGAATGGAATATACAATATATTAAAAAAAAACTAAATAGTAAAAATTTTAAAAGTAAAAATCTTAAAAATCCAACATAATTCAATTAAAAATGAGATGAATATCTGAGTATACTTTTCTCAAAAGAAGACATACATTGTATACAAAAGGTACTCAACATTGAAATCATCCAGAAAATGCAAAAGCAAATCAAAACAGGACACTACTGCACTCTATTTACAATAAATTTTATGAAAAAAACAAAAAAAATACTATTGTGAGTGTAGAGAAAAGTCAACACTGATACACTGTTGGTGTAGATGTAAATTAATACAGCCATAATGAATAAGGTCTATGTTTCAAAAAAAATAGAGCAACCAAATAATATGGCAATCTCAGTATTGAGTACATACCCAAAGAAAATAAAATCATCACATACAAGAAACACTCACACCCCATGTTAATTTATAACATTTTTTTCAAAATAGTGTATGGAATCAATAGGAATATTCATCCTCACGTGATTTGTATACACAATGGAATAATATTCCATACTAAAAATGACTATTCTGTCACCTGGGGTAACATGATTAGATTTGGAGGCCATTATGTTGGAGAAATAAATGAAGAACTTGAATAAAATCACTCCTGTGAAATCTAAAAGTTAATCTCATACAATTTGAAAATAGTATTTCTCACAGACAGAAAACTTTTTGCAGAAGCAATTAATTATCAAGATAGATAGAAGCAACAAGTCCTGCTGTTCTACCACACAATCGGATGAGTATAATTGGTGCTATGGCATTTTGTATTTCAAAAGAGTAGAAGTGAGTATTTGAATTTACTTTCCAAGAAAAGAAAAAGCTTAAGAAGATGGATGTATTCATTATTCTAAATTGATCATAACCCAATGTATACATCATATCATAAATCATACATATGCACAAATATTTCAGTGAAAAATAAAATGAAATATTTCATTGTAAGTTAAGGTAGCCTATAACAATATTAACTTCAATAGAGATTAAATACACTTACTTTTTGAAAGAAACATATCTAAAAAAAATGTTTCTCATAAGCTCTAAAATTTTGCATTTTTTCTCCATAAATTTCCAGAGAATATTAGAAGTGATTTATTTTGTTATTCTGAGTCATATAATTGTGAAATTTGCATATAAGAAAATCAAAATAATGGAATAGTTTACTTTTATTCCTTTAGTGCTATTTCACTTGAAAAAATAAAAAAAAAACCTCAAAATTATGTATGGGAAGAAATTGTGATGATTTTTCCAAAGACAAAATTAAAATAAAAGGAATATATAAACAAGAATTTTATTTAGACATGAATTAACATCTACTTCTCAGTCATTACAAATGTGATTGCATCCTTAATCTAGGTGTTTTAAAATAATTGCTGCATAAAATTGAATGTAAAATGTGACACATTTATATTTCAACAAGTATTTTTAATTCCTGTACCACGCATGGCCTCTAAGTGTGTGGTCAGGAATAGAGTATGAATTTTTCCATGTCCTGAAAAGTGGGTGGCCTTAAGAGCTGAAGAGTGAGGGTCTAGTTTTACCCTAGACATAGGGCATCTTATTTGTCAAGGTTGTGAATTCTGTATGCATATATATGCATTTATTTAATATTAGTTGAGGAAAAACAAGCAGAAGCCCTGTCTACTATTGCTAAAACTTATTAATTATTCTAAATAGTGCAATTTAAAAAAATATTTATAGTAGAATCTCATTAGCCAGATGACAACAGACATAAAGTTGCTATAGTTTTGCATGTGTGTGTGTGTGTGTGTGTGTGTGTGTGTGTGTGTATAAGGTTTACAACAGAGAATTTGAGTGTTTATAATGAGATAATATATGTAAAATAAATGATATATAGTTTGTTTTAAAAATGAGATAGTACCTCATTTATTTAGTTCATATCAACTCTAATTTTATTAAATTTTAAAATTTATAATTTTTAAATAATTACATGTAATTAAAATCACCAATATATTTGAAAGTAGTTCAGACAATGTGTTTTAACTTCAACTGTAAAGTCATTAGATTTATATCTAGCTATATTTATATCAACCAACTATATATTTATTTTAAAGAAATATCAGATTCTCCAAAAAAAGATTCTTTCAAGAAAAGCAAAACCAAAGTCAAAGTAATAAAAAATTAATTTGTTGTTGACCTACTGAATTATATTCCATCTAATAATAATCATAGAATAATTAAAAATTTTAAAATGAACTAATAAAAACAGGAATAAAAAGGCCTTTGATTCAGTACTGTTGTATTCATATATATGATGATTTTTAAATGAAATCTACAAATATTTTATTGATTTTGATGCCAGGAATAATATATAAGTTTTATAAAGCTCTTATTAGAGCTAAAATGCCTGTAAGCAGAACATTTTCAGTAGTATTAACACCTTTATATTACTGTTACCATTATTAAAAAGTAGAGGAATATTAATTATATTTTCAGTTTTTACAGTGTTCAGAACTGATATGGGGCAGAAATAATTCTTAAATAGGATATGGACCTCAAAGTCAAATTTTAAATCGTGGTGTGTACTCATATATTATAATTGTACATGAACTTTTATGTTTCTAAATGTTTGCCTCTTTATTCTCCACTAATCTTTTCTCATTAATAATTCGAGTATCTCAGTTTCAAAACTTCATTTTATAATAAATTTCGGGCATTTCATTCTCTTGTGATTTTTTTTCTTGTTCTCTTCAATCACTATAGAAAATTTCCCTTTGTAATGTGACATTTAATGTTAAAATACATATTTATCTTTTCTAATTTTTTGTTTCTTTGTTTTTCAGTGTTTGCATTTGTTTTTGTTGTTTTACTTTCATTTTTGTATGTTTAATTTAGTACATTTAAATTATACTTTAATTAATGGTTTATTATCAAACAAAGGGAACTTTGTTTTTATTTATTTCAGAGACTTCAAAATTCTCCTGGAGAGAGGAGATTCTAAATTCATAAGTACAAGATTGCCTTTAATTAAGGGAGATGTTTAATTTGATGTTTTATTTTTCATTTAAAATAACTAACCTCTATGTCATAGAGAATCTTGCAACATCTGAAGTATTTAAGAAAATCTATGCCAACTTTTAAAGTAAGTGAATCTCATGAATAAATATTAAAATAAAAAATGGTCAAAAACTGAAAACCTTCATGCTAAAATCAGAAACAAGACAAGAATGTCCACTATCACCACTCCTGTTCATTATAGTTCTAGAAACATTGGCCACAGCAATGTTCTTCTTTGCCAGCATCCTAGCAGGTATTAGTTATTGTTTGTGCAGACTGCTGCAACGACTGTGGAAATCAATATGGAGACACTGATTAGAGGTTCCATTTGACCCAGCTATCCCTCTGCGGGGTATCCTTCCAAAAGGATTAAAAGAATCATGCCTCATTGATATGTATACACCCATGTTTATAGAGGCACAGTTCGTAATAGCTAAAATTTGGAAAGAGACCAAATACCCATCAACCAGAGACTGGATAAAGAAGATGTTTTTGTGTGTGCACGCGCACGCGTGTGTATGTATATGTGTGTGTGTGTATGTTTATGTGTGTATGTGTGTTTAATAAAACAGAGTGCTACTCAGCCATAAAGAATGAGAAACTAGAGACATTTTTAGCTAAATGGATACACATTAAGGCTATATTCTTCTTTTTTCTTTTTTTTTTTTTGGTAGGGGGATTGAACTCAGGTCCTTGTGCTTCCAAGGCAGGCCACCGAACCGCTGAGCTAGATCCCCAGCCCAAGGCTATATTCTTAAGTGAAATAAATAGGATGTACTTGAGTAATTACCAAAGAGTTTCTCTAGTGTGAAAAAACTGAAAGTTTAAATAAGGTTGAAGTGGTATAATTGAGACTGTGAAATAGGAAGAAAATGGCTAAAGGGGAAGTGGGAAGGGGAGGGGAAAGGAAATAAGGGAAAAGAAAAAAAGGAGAAAAAATTTAAAAATGGAAACAAAGTCTTTGTAAATAGGGAAGTATGAAGCGGGTGAAGGGAGGGCAGGGGAATGGTGAAAATACAAGATCCAAGACATATCATGTAAAGTTATAAGATCCCAATGATGTATGTGACTGTATTGTTTGCTTTAAATGTACCAATAAACTTAATGGGGAAAAACAAATAATAAAATACAAATAATAAACAGCTATTAAGACTGCAATGTGTCTGTATTTTTAGGTCATAAATCTAAGTTTTGAGAAACAGAAATGGAAAATATATCGCAGGATCTCTATATGTGTTTTTGAAAATGTCCCTTAAAATGTTGAGTGCAGAGACTCATTTTGATTTTTTTTTTTTTTTTGTTACCTTGGATGGAACTCGGGTCCTTGCGCTTGCAAGGCAGGCCACCAAACCTCTGAGCTAAATCCCTGGCCCTTTATTTTGATTTTTTAATGGAATCTTTTCATATGAGTGTATATGTCTCAAACCCATGACTTATATCATGATTATATTTGAAATCTAAAAGATGAGCTGATGTGTGTCTATGTAAATTCTCATATAAACATATACAGAAGAACAGAAACACAAAACAGGTTTTTTGCACAAAGTTGAACAAACTGATTACCTAGTCCTGTGGGATGCAAGTATTATTGGTAAAAAAAATAATAGCTTTGCAAATTCTTTAGGGTGCAATAAATGTATTGTTATCTACAGGCACAGTGCTGCAGAGTAGCTCTCTATTGTTACTTTAGCCTCAATGTTTGATAATTATATTTATCGATCAGCAATTTTCAGTTTTGACCTCTCTCTATTGCCTCATGAACACTGTTCTACTTTCTTATTTAGACTGATTTTATATGTCTCATGTAAGCAGTTACACATCTTTCACATGTTGTAGTCTTAAAAAAAACTTAAAAAGTTTACTTATTTCAAAAAAGTGGGATTTAAAATTATAAACATTTATACCACAAAGCACATCAAAAAATCTTTTAGTGAATTTTGACAAAATGGTGATGACAACTAAAGATATGTTTGATCATTTTCTGGGGTCTTCTCTGCTTCCTAACCCCATGCCCTGAGAGGTAAGGAAACTTGAAAGGAAAAGGTATTTCAAACTAATGATTGTATATATGATGGAAAAATAGAAAAAATATACCATGAATTTATAATAAATAATAGCAGAAAACAATAGGAAATTATAGTGGAATATAGAATATATAGTGGAAAACAGTAGAAAACAAGAATGGAATATTGCCTTTCCTCTTTTGATTATTTAAGGAGGATCTTATGGTCTACATTCTCTAAGTTAAAGTAGATTATCTTCAAAGATATTCTGTGATTAAGCATTACTACTAAATTTAAATTTTGACCTTAATTTAATGTTTATAAATAAAAAGCACAGTGCATTATCTTTTTCCAAACACATTAATCCTCTACTTTGTAAAAGCATCTTGAAAACTTGACAATAGTATTTTTGATTCCCATGGTACAAAGTGACACAGACCAATTGCCCATCAGTTGGAGACTGGATAAAGATGTGGTTTTTCTATAAAATGGAATATGACTAGCCATAAAGAATGAGAAATTAGAGTAATTCATAGGAAAATGGATGCATAGTGAGGTTATACTCAAGTGAAATAAATAAGTCACACATATGTAAATACTGAATAGTTTCTCTGGTGTGAAAAACTGTAATTTTAAATAAGATCCTAATGGTATAATGAACAATATGAAATAGGTTGAAAAGTGCTAAACGTGTAGGGGAAGTGGGAAGGGTAGGGAAAACAAAATAAGGGAAAAGAAAAAAATCTGAGAAAATGAAAAGATGGAAATAAAGTCTTTGTAAATAGGGAAGGGAGGTAGGGGTGAAGGGAGGGCAGAGGATTGGGGAAAAAATGAGAACCAAGACCTGCCATGTAAAAGTACAAGATCACAATGATGAATGTAACTGTACTGTATACCTATAAAGTACCAATAAACTCAATGAGAAAAAAAAAAGTGACACATCTAAGAGCTACTTGAATTAAATGACCAGTTAAAATACAAACATGGAGAATTATCAAGCTTGGACTTGAAGTCAGGTCTATCACGTCTACTTTTACCATTGTTCTGAAGTGAATTAATTATTTCATTATTCAGACTTTGTTGAAGGTATACAACTGGCAGTGCAAAATTAAATGTCAGTTTAGAATAGTCATAAGATTTTTCCAATGACATAATTTGTTCAAATTGTTTCCTCATTACAAGATCAAAATTAGCACTTTTGGATTTGCAGGAAAGTTTAACAAATGATATATCCATCTTTCCAGAACATTCCACCACTGTTATTTCATTATAGCCAGTTTGAAATTCCCCAAACTTTGAAATTCCAAATAGATGGAAACCAACCAATAACTTGGAAAGAAGACAAATTTCATGATAAAACATTTTAAATGTGTTTTAAAAAGTTTAAAAGTACATGATTTACTTGTTAATTGAGTAACATATAAAATTACCAAGAATGAACATTATCAGAATTAATTTGTGACATCTTTTATATTTCTACAGTGAAGTTGTAGATGATGGCACATTATTTGTTGGGCTTATTTTCTCTTGAATTATACTTCTGTAAACACTTTTTTCAGATTTGCTTGGATTAAATTTTATAAGGTTTGAGCATTTTATTCTATTCTCTGCTTAAAGTATAACTCATTTTTCAAAAATATATAATTTTCGAAATAAATTTTCTCAGATATGTCAAAACATGGCTTCCTATATAATTCTGAGCATCTCAAAATATGTATAAAATGTGTATTTTATCTTTTACCAAATCATAAGAATATGAATGAATATAAAGGAAAACGAAAATAGAATATACCCATAACTTACATATAAATATAATTCTATCCATTTTCTTTGTCTACATATATATGTGTATATATATATGTACATACACATGCACACATGTACAGACGTGCGCACACACAAACTCACACTGACTAGTGTTTATAATCATCTGTTATAAAAGGCTCTGGTACACTCAGAAAATTTACCTAGGTCACATCGATTCGTATTTGTGAAAATTGAATTGTTACTAAAAGGAAATAACTAAATTTCAGATGGAGTCTTGTACTAATGGGTAATCACTTCATTTATAAAATTCACTGGAGAATTTGAAAGTAAAATCTAATTATGAGTGCAATTACAATTATTTTATTTATTTGTTTCTTTGTTTATTTGCGGGGGTACTGGAGATTGAACTCGGGTCTTTGTGCTTGCAAGGCAGGCCACCAAACCGCTGAGCTAAATCCCCAGCCCAAATTGTTTTTTGGTTTTTTTTTTTGGTGGCTCTGGGGATCAAACCTGAGAACTTTTGCTTGCAAGGCAGGCAGCAGTACCACTGAGCTAAATCCCCAGCCTTTTTACAATTATTTGAATAAAAAAATATTCACATTAAAATTGGTGTATTTTGCCAATTTAAAAGACTATCTTGGTTTCATCATAACTATCAAATGTTTCTAAAAATGTAAAAAGGTCCTAAAAATGACAAAGTACAATTATTATAGAATAAAATATCATGTAATGAACATTTTTCATAGTAGATTAAATATCACTTATATTGGGATTAGAGCTTCCATTTGACTCAGCCATCCTCTGCTGGGTGGTCTTTCCAAAAGAACTAAAAGAATCATATCACAGTGATGTATGTGCACCCATGTTTATAGTGGCACAGTTTGTAATAGCTAAAACTTGGAAACAGCCCATTTGCCAATCAGTTGAAGAATGGATAAAGAAGATGTGGTTTTTCTATAAAATGGAATACTACTCGGCCATAAAGAATGAGAAATTAGAGTCATTCATAGGAAAATGGATGCATATTGAAGATATACTCTAAAGTGAAATAAATAAGTCACACATGTGTAAATACTGAATACTTTCTCTGGTGTGAAAATCTATAATCATAAATAAGATCCTAATGGTATAGTTGACAATGTAAAATAGGAAGAAAAGGGCTAAAGGTGTAGGGGAAGTGGAAAAGGTAGGGGAAATGGAATAAGGGAAAATAAAAAAAAATATGAGAATGTGAAAAAGTGGAAATAAAATATTTGTAAATAGGGAAGGGAGGAGGGGTTGAAGGGAGGGCAGGGGATTGGGAAAAAATGGGAACCAAGACCTATCATGTAAAGGTACAAGATCCCAATGATGAATGTAACTGTACTGTAGACCTAAAAAATACCAGTAAACTCAATGAGAAAAAAGAAGACTTAAAATGAGTAATCAATTTGACTATATAAGTACAAAGGTAAAGTAATTAAAATTTTTCTTTAATAAAAGGTAAATATGGCCAAAACACTCAAAACATTTTGTGTTCATTTTTCAAAATCTCATTTTTATTAATGTATAGAGACATATATAGATATTTCCTATTATAGCAACAAATTGCTTTGCTACATCAAAATAATGCTTAAAATGCATATATTTCTTTTATGGTGAATCTTTGGACTCCCTTCACAGTTTTCATATAGTAATTGTATATAATGGTAAAATAGATAGAATATACTGAAAGAAATTGATCTTGTGTACAAAAGTTCTTACTGAACTTAGAAATGGAAAATGCTTGAATATTTTCTTACAGAATTTCTAAACTCTGAGATGCCAAGAATGTCCTTTTATGTGCCACAATCAAAATGTATTAAGGAAAGCCGGGCATGGAGATGTAATCCCATCCCTCGGGAGGCTGAGGCAGGAGGATCGCTGTGAGTTTGAGACAAGCCTGGGCTACACAGTCAGTTCCAGAACAATATGAACTACATAGCAAGACCCTGCCTCAAAAACAAACAAAAAAACAAAACTAAACTAAACAAAATGTATTAAAGAAAAGACAGATCAGCCCTGTTTTCATTCTTAAAGCAATGCTACCATATGCATTGTAAGGCTCATACAATATTAGCTCATAAAAAGAAAAAGGGAAATGTTTTTGAAAGGTGGTAAATCCTCCATTTGTCAAAAAGAGATATTTAATATTCATCAAAAAAGTGCCAGAAATCATAAATTGAAACATTAATGTCAGATAAATTGGAATTTAATGTTAAATTTTTCATAGTATATAAAAGTAGCATTATACAGTAGAGTAAATTCACTTTTGAAAAAAAGTAAACAACAAAATAATGTAAAAGTTTGGATTATAAGTACCTTGTTCTGCAAGATGAACAAACATTTTAAATAAATTTTAACTTGATTAGTGACGGGTCTTGAAATACCAATAATATGTGACACCAAATGTCACACGATCACAACTGAACCAGTTCTCCTCCTGCCACCTTGGGTTTGTGGATGATCTCTCCCAGCTGTAAGAGGCTATGAAGGAGATCTCATCTGCAGAGGAGGAGAAAAGGTGGAGGGATTCCTTACTGCAGAGATGAGGGAGACATGTAAGGTATGAGGTACAGTGAAAACTTTGGTAGAAAAGCACCGCTTTTCTAAGACTATAAGGGTACAAGCAAGGAATCTGTTTAATGACAATGTAATGTCACATTTTCATGGAATGTTCAAAAGGAGGCAAAAGCAAATGTTATTGGATAGGCCCCTTGATAAAGTTACACAAAAGAAAAAGTTCCATTGAGATAATAAATAGCAGAAGTTCCCTTAATGATAGTGAAAGTCAACTTACACAGTAACCCTCCTGCGTCTTGTCTCTCACACCACCCATGAAGGTTTCTAAATTCAGTTAACTTTTCTTTATATTTTGTATTTTCTTTATCACTTTGTATTATATTACAGTATTGTTATCATTTTTACAGAATATCTTTGGGTTGTGAAATGAATCATTTCTATGATCTATTGTGGGGAAATTTTGTTTGATATATAATAGCTTCAGACTACAAATATGCTTCTGTGATGAATTATGCTCCCCTATGAAAGTTTTACTTTATTTAAAATAAATATTAATAGAAATATAATGATAACATGTTAAACAGATTGTTATAAAGTAAAATGCTTTTGTTCAAGTTTGGCCCAATATAACAAAAATAAATAATTTTAAGGAATTGCATAATTATTTTTCTATCATCCAAGTATCAACAATCCATTTATCTATGATGAATTATTTTTGTATGTTTAGGAGATAATTCAGAAAACCTATAGGTTATTAGCAGGCAAAAAGAAAATGCAGTAAAACTCCCAACAAGCAGGTATTCAATATAGTATTTTTTCATCCATATTAAAGTACTGCTTTTATCAAAGCATCAATACAACTTTTAAAATTGGTAACTTATTTCCATATAATTTTCACCATATTAAAGGGAAACAGATGTGAAAGTTAGGCTAGAAAGCAATGAGATGAATAAGTCTCCAAAATAAAAATTGACTTAAGCTGAAATATTTACTTTATATGACTTTTTCTTTTTAAAAACTTAGGGAAGGGAATAATCAAATAAAAAATAAAAGCAAAAACCAAATTTAAAACTATATTGTAAATATAACTTAACTATGCAATGTCATAAAAAACAATCTCTGAAGTTTTATACTATTAATTTCAATTTGGAATCTTGATGAAAATATGCATTTAAAGCAAATAAATTACCTCAAAATTTAAATGGAAGAAAATTTTAGCTTTTGCTTCTAAATTAGGCACAGTATTGTCTACACTTAAAGAATTAGAAAACCAATAAAGAAAAGAAATAAAGGACTTGTCAGAAAAAAATACAAGCTTATTACAAAACGGCCAATACATAGTATAGTATAGTGAACAACCAATAGTATGGCATAGAAACAGATGTATTGGACAGTGGCAGGAACAATTAAGGAACAGCTATCAGTATAACTGAAATATTAAGTAATTTATATTAAATGCTAATATTTTAAATGGGAAAAAGTAAAAATCAACAGAAAAAAGATTATTTGCTAAATGATGCTTGCTGGAGGAGCTATGTATGTGGAAGAAATGCAATAAAAATTCTTTCACTACATGTAAAATTCATATATATATATATATATATGACTATATTCATATTAAAATCATTTAGATAATATAGGAGAATAGGCCAAAAAATTCTATGCACACTCTTCAGGAAAAGAAAAATTTTAAAATTAAATATTTTAATACTAGTTTTATTGAGACATCATGAGAAAAATACGCGTTACCTCTGGCCTCTAAAATTATCAAGGGTGTTCAAAGTGGTGGCCATTAACTTTCAGACATTTGTTAGTATGCACACTGCTGCATGGGTAATTTTCCTCAGTGGGATTGCTGCACCTGCATTTTCAATTTCCTTTGCAAGGACCGGTAGTGTACTGGGTTTTCTCTGTATGAGGGTAACACCATCTGTTGAAAAAGCATTGTACTGTTTTTTTCTTCCTCAAGTGTTGGGAGCAAGTCTACATAACCTTGGGGAAAAATCATTTCACAATTAAATCATGATTAGGCCTAGTTCTCCTGACTACAGGCCAGCTATGTTATGTGGAGGCACAATTCCCTTTTGGCCTCTGTTCACAGCTAAAACCTCAATGGTCCAGCGATGCTGTGATGCTCCAGGATAAGATTACAACAGCCAAAGTCATCACAGGAGGAACAAAATCTTCATCTGTGTAGTTCCTCTTTGTTGTAGGATCTGTGGCCCCGGAGTGAATTTTTACATTTGTTACTCTCCCAGATGTACTAAGCTCTCTCTGCCCTAATCATCTGTTACATTTCTTTCTCCTAATATACCAAATAAAGGTGGGCAAGCTCAGAGGCTTTCATCTTTGCTACCCAGAGAGGCTTTAACAGGCCCAAAACTCAGCTTCTCTGTTTCATTTTTTCTACCTTTTCTGACTAATAAATAATTTATCTTGTGCTGTCATGACTCATAGGAGATTAGAACTTTCTTCAAAGGTTCTAGTAAAATCCCCTTTCCCTATTCCCTACATTAAAATGTGTATACAATTTTTGGTGAAAAAACATATATAAATATTAGAATTAGATTTATCCTAAAGTAGAAGGTGTTATAAATAGCATGAACAGGTCTTCAAAAAAAAAATGAGTAGCACATGAACAAGTATTTAAAATATTTAGTGAGCTTTAACAAAATGAGAAAAATCTAAAGAAAATATTTCTTATTAAGGGATTTTTTTAAAAGGAAATGCAACAAAAATATTTTTAAAAAATTATCCCCATTGAGCTGGGCATGTTGGTGGACACCTCTAATCCTAGCAATGGGGTGGTTGAGGCAGCAGGATCACTGTGAGTTCGAGACCAGCCTGGAGTACATAGTGAGTTACAGATCAATCTCAACTACCTAGTGAGACCCTGTCTCAAAAAAGAAAAAAAAAAAATCCCCATTGAAATTAATTAGGGAAATGTCATTCAAGGAAAATATTTCATTACATTAAGTTATTAGGCAAAATGGCAAATAAATGAAAAATAGTCTGTGTCATTGTTAGTTACCTTAATAGTGAAAACAAGTCAGTAACATCTGTACCTATTTTACTATTTAAACACAATAATTCCACTCCTTGAAATATCTCCTTGGAAAGCACAAAAATAGTTTCCATGAAGCTTGTATTTATTATGAAAAAATATGATACTTAGAAGTACTGTTTTGTTTTCTGCTGTTTGGTTCATTTTGATTTGTTACGTGAGAAAGGGTGTGGCTGTGTCCTCAAGGCCAGCCTTTGACTTACTGAGTAGCCTAGGCAACTCTAACTTCCTGCCCAGCCTGCCAAGCTCTGGCGTTTATAGCACAGGACCACAACCTACTTGGAATATTGCCGAGCAAAGCCAAAAAAAAAGATCTAAAAAAAGTATGTAGTTTCCTCTGCACATGTGTGTTTAAATTATATGCACATAAGAATAAAAATGTGAAAGAAATCATCAAAAATTGTTAATTTAGCAAATCTGTTCTGGAGAGCCATACCTGGCAAGTGTAGCTGAGCAGAGACAGAGGACAAACTCTCAGAAAATCAAAAAACAAACTAAAATTTTCTTCTAGAAATACTTATGTAAATAAAGTATACTTGATAAAAGTAATGTATATATATATATATATATATATATGCCTTTATAGTCTTAACAGAACATTATTTTACACAATTTTGTAAGTATGCCTGGGCATCACAAAATCATCAAATAAATATTTAGAAAATAAGGTAACATCTATAAAAGAAAAATTAATGTTTAGTTTTGAAAATTTAATTACAATCAATAAATAACATTTCAGCTTATTTTGGTTTGACTTTTTCTTCTATTAGTCTGAAAATAAACTTAATTAGTTAATAGAAAAATCAAATTGCCATACATGTCCAGGATGGACAAGGGGATTTCCACATCTAAATTTTCCTATAGTCTTACTTCCCTAATTCCAGAAGATTTTTGTTTGCGTTATTTATAATTTAATACATAAATTGTCCTTTATGGTGATTTGGCCATAAAAACATGGTCTAGACTATGAAATAATTAGTTAATGCAAATCTGAAGATTTTCCAACAATCTCTCACAGATATAATGTATTCATCAGAATTAAAAAGCTTACTGAAAATGTGTACAAATTTGTTTACAAACATACTGACTGCTTTTGTGTGCTTTTCACAATTGTCACATTTGAAGGAATAGACTCAAGTTAAAGCCAATAATTATATTCTTTCATTTCTATTGATGAATATGAGCTAGAGTATTAAATATGTTATTTAATTTCCTTTCTTTTTTATTTTATGATGTATTAGATGGCACCTTTATTAATTTATTCATTCACTAAAATTAAATTTTCTGAGAAACATCTCTAAGGGCCTTTGTTATATGAGTGTAATAAGTTCTTGTCCTTGATATGAATCCTTTTGTAAAACAAATTCAGCATATATATAGATTATGGAGATGCAAACTAAAATTTCTTTGAGATGACTTCTACATAGAAATGTAATAGATGATATGATATATGCTAACTACTGTGGTTAGATATTTTTCTACTCTATTTCTGAAATTATTTAGTACAATTTTTATATTGAATATCATTACAGAATAAACTTGAAAGTTATGTCAAACTATATTGAGCCATTTGAACATATCAATATGCTTGCTTAGTGTAAAAGTTAATAAAATAGCTTTTCAAACCTTGCAAATAAGCCTCCCAAGATTTTGATCAGCTATTTAGCACACTCAACTTAAGTCACCTTTTCACAAATTTAACATTGTTCCCTGTTTTTTCCCCCCACAAGAAGACTTTTAGCCCTTTCTCCAATTGAAATATAATAGAGATACTTGAGTTTTTTTGGACACTTAATTTTAGTTCATGGCCCTACATATTTTTTAAGCTATAAATTTATAGATAGTATAGAATGCAAAGTGAATGAAATTTTATAAAATTTAACTACAAATAATATTGCTTGAGGGGGGAATATTTGGTCAGAAAAATGGAAATAGCTATTCTAACAACCTGTAATCATATTTTAACAAGTGAAAGAAGTGGTAGAAATACTAATAGATATAATTTGATCTAAACACCAAGATCTGGAATTAGGTGTATGCTTGCTTATATTGATTTATGATTTATATTATGTGAATATAACTAAAGTAGACTAGCCATGGGCTTATTATTAAAAAAGATATGTAGATTTTAAATGCTTAGGAACTCTGTAATGGGATAGGGTTCTTTTCATCGGTGATAGTAATTTTTTCAGATTTTGTCCATTTAAAGGTAAATTCTTTTTTAAACTTTATTAATTGTATTGGTACATTTAATGTATATAATATAATGACATTCACTGTTGGAAATTTTTATCTTTACATGATCAAACTTGGTTCTTACTTTTTTCCCTGTCTTCCCTTCAACCCTTCCACCCCTCTCAATCTACGAAGACTGTTTCCATTATTTTTCATTTTCTTATATTGATTTCATTCCCTTCTTTCCTTTTCACTACACATCCCATTTCCCTTTCTTCTGTCCATTTTCTTCCTATATCACATTGTCATTATACCTTTTAGTCCTTATTTACACTTTCAGTTTCTTATACTAGAGAAACTATTTGGCATTTACACATGTGTCCTATTTATATCATTTAAGAGAATCACCTCAATGTGCATCCATTTAGCTATAAATGTCTAGTTTCTCCTTTTTATGGCTGAGTAGTATTCCATTTTATTAATAAACCCCATTTTCTTTAACCAGTCTCAGTTGGTGGACAATTGGACTGCTTCCAAGTTTTAGCTATTAGAAATTGTGCTGCTGTGAACATGGGCACACTTATATCACTATGGTATGATTCTTTTAATTATTTAGGGAAGATACCCAGCAAGGGAGTAGATGGATCAAACTGGACTTCCAATTCTAATTCTTTGAGGTATCTCCATACTGCTTTCCACTATGGTTGAGCCAGTCTACACTCCCACCAGAAATGGAGCAGTGTTCCTCTTTGCCAACATCCTAGCCAGCATTTGTGATTGGTTGATTTCTTGACAGCAACCATTCTTTCTGGAGTGAGGGGGAATCTAAGCATTGTTTTCATTTGTATTTCTCAAATTATCAGTGATGTCGAACACTTTTTTTATATGTTTATTTGATATTTCTACTTCTTTTTCTGAGAAATGTCTGTTCATTTCAGATGCCTATTTTGGATGAGGTCTAAATTTGTGAGCTCTGATTTTTGTAAGATCTTCATATGTTCTAGATAGTAGACCTTTGTCTGAGGAGGAGCTGGTCAAAAGTGTCTCCCACTTTGTGGGTTGTCTCTTCACACTGTTGGTCATTTCTCTTGCTGTGCAGAAGCTTTTTAATAAGAAGACATCCCACTTGTTGATTGTTCATACTAGCTCACAGGCAATTGAGGTTTTGTTCATAAAATATTTTCCTACACCAGTGTCTTCAAGAGTTCTACCTAACCTCTTTTCCAGCCAATTTAGTGTTTCTGTTTTAACATTTTGATCTTTACTCCATTTTTATTTTAGTTTTTGCATGGTGAGAGATATAGGTCTAGATTTAATCTTTGGCAAGTTGAAAGCCAGTTTTTCCAACACCATTTATTAAAGAGGCTGTCTTTCCTCCAGTGAGGGTGTTTAGTTCTTTTATCAAAGATGAGGTGGCTGAGTGTGTCTGGAGTTGTTTCTACATCTTCTAACTTGTCCAACTGGTCCTCAGGTCTGTTTCTTTCCCAGTACCATGCTGTTTTTATCACAGTAGTTTTGTAGTATCGTTTCAAGTTGGGGATTATGATACCTCCTAACTTCTCTTTAATTGTTTAAAATTGCTTTTGGATTTCTAGGTTTCTTCTTATTCCAAATGAATTTTTGAATTGTTTTCTCAAAGTCTGTGAAGTATTCTGCTGGGATTTCAATAGGGATTGCATTGACTCAATATAGCAGTTTTGGTAGTATGGACATTTTCACTATATTGCTTCTTCCTACCCAGGAACAATGGATGTCTTTCTATTTTCTTTTTCTTTTCTTTTTTTTTTTTGTTTTTGTTTTTGTTTTGTCAAGACAGGGTCTCACTATGTAGTTGAGAATGACCTGGAACTCACTATGTAGCCCAGGCTGTTCTCAAATTCACAGTGATCCTCCTGCCTCAGCCCCCCAAGTGCTGCAATTACAGGCATGTGCCACCATGCCTGCCTTATCTTTCCATTTTCTGACATCTTCATCAATCTCTTTTTCATAGTGCTGTAGTTTTCAGAGTACAGGTCTTTGACTCCTTTTGTTAGGTTGATTCCTAGATATTTCAATTTTTTGGATGGTATTGTGAAAGGAATTGATTGTGTTTCTCTCTCAATGAGTCTATTTTCCATGTACAGAAAAGTTATTGGTTCTTGTGTGTTAACATTGTATCCAGTTAATTTACTGAATTTGGTTATTAAGTCTAGAAGACTTTTGGTGGAGTTCTGGGGTCTTCTACATAGAGTACATTGTCATCTGCAAATAATGACAATTTGACTTATTTTCTTATGTTTATTCCTTTTATTTCTTTCTTTTGTCTAATTCCTGTAGCTAATGTTTCCAGAAATATATTTAATAGGAGTGTTGATAGTGTATCTCCTTGTCTTGTTCCTGCTTTTAGCATGAGGGGTTTCAGATTTTGACTATTTAGTATGATATTGGATGTTGGTTTTTCACAGATGTCTTTTACCAGATTGAGGTAGAGACAATCTATTTCAATTTTCTATCGGGTTTTTTATCATGTTGTGTTTTGTCGAATGCTTTTTCAGCATCTTTTTAGAAGATCATATGTTTTTTATCTTTGGCTCTATGAAGGTAGTGTATTGCATTTGTTGATCTGTGTATGTTGAACCATCTGTGCATCCCTGAGATAAATCCCACTTGGTCAGGGTATACCATCTTCTTGCATTCTATTTGCCAGTATTTTATTAAGGATTTTTGCATTTATGTTCATTAGTGAGATTGGCCTGTCATTCTCTTTTTCAGTTGGGTCTTTCCCTGCTTTGAAAATAAAGGTGATGCTTGCTTCTAGGAGTGATTGTTGGAGTATTGCTTCCCTTTCAATTCCAATGAAGTGCTTAAACAGTAGTGGCAGGATCACCTGTCTAAATATCTTGTAGAATTCAGCAGTGAAGCCATCAGGGCCCAGGCTCTTCTTGGTGTGTAAGTTTTTAATTACATTTTCAATTTTATTTATTGATATTGGTTCATTTAGAATTTTTAGGTCATCATTGTTTAACTTTGGAAATTCGTATGAATCCAGGAATCTGTCCATTTCTTCTGTATTTTCCATCCTTTGGGTGTATATCTTCTAGAAGTAGGTATTGATAATCCTTTGGATTTCTGCTGAGTGCATTATAATTTCACTCATTATATTCCTAGATGTATGGATTTGGGCCTTTTCTTTCCTTTTTTATAAGGTTGGCTAAAGGTTTGTCAGTTCTGTTTATTCTTTTGGAGAACCAACTCTTGACTTCATTGATTTTTTTTTGTACCTTTCTTTTATTCTCCATTATGTTAATTTCTGCCCCATTCTTTATAATTTCCTCCCTTGTATGAGCTTTGGGTTTGTGCTGCTTTTCTTTTTCTAGCTTGAGATTCAGCATCAGGTTGTTTAATTGTGCTCTCTCTGTTTTCCTAATATGAGTATTCAGTGCTATAAACTTCCCTCATAAGACTTCTTTCATTGTGTCCCATAGATTCTGATATGTTGCATTGTCATTGTCATTTAATTGTAGGAACTGTCTGATATTTTCTTTAATATCCCCTGTGATTATTCAGTAGTGTGTTGTTCAATTTCCACATGTTTGTGAAATTCTTGTGGTTCCTTTTGCTATCTATCTCCAATTTCACCACACTAGGGTCTTACAGTATATAGTGGGTCACTCCAATTCCTTTGCCCTTACTGAGACATGTTCTATGAGTCAGAATGTCATCTATTTTTGAAGGATGACATTTTGGGGGGTGGAATACTCTGTAAATATCTGTTAAGTTCATTTAATCAGGAATTTGATTGAGCTCTAGTATTTAATTATTCATTTTTCATCTGGTTGATCTATGTATTGTGACAGCAGTACTGAGTTACCCCATTACTATTGTATTAGTGTTTATATGATTTTTCATGTCTGTTAGTATTTGTTTTATATAGTTGTGTGCACCAGTGTTTGGTGCATATATATTTATGAGTGTAATCTGTTCATCTTGGATAGTTCCATTTATAAGGATGTAGTTTACTTCTTTGTCTCTCTGGATCAGTGTTGGTTTGAAATCCACGTGATATGCAAAGAAGGTAGCTACTCCTGGTTTTTTCTGGGTTCCTGTGGAATAAAGTATTGTTTTCAACCCTTTAACATTCAGTCTATGAGTTCCTTTTTGAATTAAAAATGTTTCTTATAGGCAGCAGTTGTTGGATCTTGCTCCTTGATCCATTCTGCCAATCTATTTCTTTTGATTGGTGAATTAAGACCATTCACATTATGGCCATAACTTATTTGTGTTGAATTATCCTTGTCGTGACTTTTGCTTTTTGTTGGATTCTCCCCCTTCGCATTTAATTTCTTGCCATGCCTGATCGATTCCTTCTGTTGGACTTTCCAAGGTTGTTATCCTCTTTGACATTCCCTATGGTATTTTTTAAAAATTTTTTGGAGTGCTTATTTGGTATTCATGAAGTTCTTAAGGTGTTCTTTGTCATGAAAGTATCTTATTTCTCCATCAGTTTTGAAAGAGGTTTACAGTGTACATCATTCTGGTTTGGAGGCTGCTTTCCTTTAGGGCTTGAAATATACAACCCCAAGCTCTTCTTGTCTTGAGGGTTTGCATAGAGAAGTCTGTTGTGATTCTGATAGGCTTTCCTTTCTGTGTGACTTGTTTCTTTTCTCTGACTGCTTGCAAAATTTTATTCTTCTGTTGGGTTTCTGGAATCTTAACTATTATATGACCATGCACAGATTTTTGTTGTTGTTGTTTTGTTTTGATCATAGTTAGTGCAAGTCTTTTATGCATCACTTATCTTTGTGTCAAATTGTTTTCTCCTAGTTGGAAAGTTTTCTGCCTTTACTTATGTAAACAGTTTTTTTAAATGTCATCTGCACTCCTTCTTGTTCCTTTATTGACTCCAATCAGTCTTATATTATTCTTTTTTGCATCATCTAGCAGCTCTTGGATTAATTTTTCATTGTCCCTTACTATTTTTAAGAAATTTTTATTTTATGTTCATTGCACTCCTATCTTCTATATCTGAAAATTTGTCCTCACATTGGCTAATTCTGCTTTGTGAACTTTCAATGGAGTTTTTAATCTCTTGGAAATCTTTGCATCTGTTCTATGGACTCCATTTGTTTCCTATGTTGGAATTCCATCATATTCCTCAGCTCCTCTATTTTTTATCTATGTCTGCTCTGGAATTATTAATCATATCTTGCAGTATGGGCTCAATCTCTGCTCTTACCTGAGAAATTATTTGTGACTTCATTTTTTCCAGATCTTCTTTTGTTGCCAGGTCAGGGAATCTATGTGGTTGAGTATCAGACTGTTTCATCTCATTTCCCTTTGGAATTTCCTTAGATGATCTGGAAGTCTGGATTTTGGACTTCTCTCTGTGTCTTCTCATTGCAACAAATGCAGCCTGCTGTGTCTTTGTTGAGAAAACTTTTTGCTCACCTAGTGATCCTCAATTCTCACCAAGCCACCAAGAGACATTTTCTCTGGTGCTCACCAGTACACCAATTCAGAAGCTATGGGTGTGCCTCTGACATTGTTTTTGTTTTGTTTTGTCTTGTTGGTACTGGGGACCAAACTTGCACTCTTGTACTTGTAAGGCAAGTGGCAGAAACTCTGAACCCCTTTTTTGCCCCCCCCCTTTTTTTCCTTTTCTCATATTAATTACTACCTTCTTTCCTTTCTCCTGGCTCTCCCAAATACCCTTACCCTGTGGAATTTTTCTTTCTGTTTCATACTACTATACCTTTGATCCCTATTTACAATTTCAATTTCTAGGACCAGATAAACTATTTGGTATTTACACATGTGTGTCTTATTTATTTCACTTAAGAGTATGGTGTCAATGTGCATCCACACAGTTACAAATGTCTCTAGTCTCTCATTTTGATGGCTGAGTAGTACTCCATTTGATTAAAAAAACAATGCTTTTTCTTTATCAGATCTCCAGTTGATGTAGTTTGAGTCTCTTAATTGTTTTCAGAAGATGTCCAGAAAGGGAATAGTTCAGTCAAATGGGACCCATAATCCTTATTTTTTGAGGTATCTCCATATTGATTTGCCCATTGGTTGCACCAGCCTACCTTTCCATAAGCAGTAGGGAAGGATTCCTTTTTCCCCACCATCCAGCCAGCATTTGTTATTGGTCAATTTCTTCACAGTAGCCATTCTTTCTGTAGTGAGGTGGAATCTCAGCATTGTGTTCATTTGCATCTCTTGAATAAACAGTGATGTTGAACGTTTTTTCATGTTTATTTCTGTTTTTACTTCTTTCTTTGAGAAATGTCTGTTCATTTCAAATACCAATCTTTGATTGAGTCTTTAAATTTGTGAGGTCTGATCATTTAAATTCTTTATATATTCTAGACAGTAGACCTTTGTCTGAGAATCAGCTGGTAAATTTTTTTCTTACATTGTGGCTTTTCTCTTCATTGTTTGTGGTTTCTCTCATTTTGCAGAAGCTTTTTAATAAGATGAGATCCCATGTGTTGATTATTGTGCCTAGTTCCCATGTGACTGACATTTTGTTTTTAAGATCTTTTCCTATACCAATGTCTGCAAGTGCTCTACCTATCCTATCTTACTGCTAGTTTAGTGTTTCTGTTTTAATATTTCAATTTTTTCATTCATTTTGATTTTAGTTTAGTGCACAGTGAGAGATATAGGACTAGTTTTAAAATTTGGCAAGTTAAAGCAAAATTTTTCCAGTATCTTTTATTAAAGAGGCTATCATTCCTCCAGTGAAAATATTTGGTTCCTATGTCAAAGACAAGGTGGCTGTGTGTGTAGTGGTTTGTGCGTCTTCTAATCAACCCCACTGATCCTCAGGTCTCGTTCTTTGCCATTACTATGCTGTTTTATCACAATACATTTGTGATATAGTTTCAAGTTGAGTATTGTGATACCCCCTACCCTGGCTTTGTTGCCTAGAATTGCTTTTGCTATTCTAGAACTCTTTTTGCTCCAAATGAATTTTTAGTTTATATCTATTTCTTTGAAATATGCTGTTGGAATTTCAATTGGAATTGAATTGAGACTATATATTAGATTTAGAGGTATGACCATTTTCATTATATTGCTTCTCCACACCCAGGAGCAAGGGATCCCTTTCCATTTCCTGGCAACCTCTTTGATATCTTTTATCAAAGTGCTGTAATTTTCAGAGTAGAGGTGTTTGATTTCTTTCATTAGGTTGACTCCCAGATATTTCAGTTCTTTTGATTGTTATTTTGAAAGGAGTTATTTCTCTAGTTCCTCTCTCAGTTAGTTTGTTGTTTGTGTACTATTGATTTTTGTGTGTTGACCATGTATTCCACTACTCTACTAAGTTTGATTTTTGAGTCTAGCAGACTTTTGGAGGTGTTCTTGAGGTCTTCTATGTAGAATATCATGTCATCTGCAAATAATGATAATTTAAATTCTTCAGTTCCTATCTTTATTCATTTCATTTCTTTCTCTTCTATAATTGCTGTGGCTCATGTTTCCAAAACTATATTGAAATGAATGAGGTATTGAACATCCTTGTCTTTTTCCTGATTTTAGCATGAAGGATATCAGTTTTTGACCATTTAATATGATGATGGCAGTTTGTTGTTCATAGATGGTTTTTACCAGGTTGAGTTTAAGATTATCTACTACAATTTTTTGTAGGGATTTTTTAAAAATAATGAATGGATGTTAAACTTTGTTGAACACTTTTTCTATCTCTATTGAGATGATCATATTTTTGTTGTTGTTGTTCTTGGCTCTGTTACTATATGTATTAATTTACATATGTTGTACCATCTTTTCTTTCCTGGAATGAATCTCACTTGGTCAGGTTGTATGTTCTTCTTGATGATCTCCTTCATTCTGTTTTTCAGTTTCTTATTGAAAAATTCTGTGTCTATGTTCATTAGGAAGATTGTCCTATAGGGTTTTTGTTTTTGTTTTTGTTTTTGTTTTCATTTGGATCTTTTGGAGTTAAGGGGATGCTTGCTTCCAGGAATGGATTTGTGAGTCTCATTTACCTTTCAATTTCATTGAAAAATTTATACAATAATGGCAATAGTTCTCTAAATGTCCCATGTAATTCAGCAGGGAATCTATCAAAACTTGGGCTCTTCTTTGATGGTAAGATTTTATTACATTTTCAATTTGATTGATTGATATAAGGCTGTTTAGAATTTTTAGGTCTTTTTCATTCAACTTTGATAATGCATATATATCTAGAAATCTGTCCATTTCTTCTGTGTTTCCATCTTACTGGTGTATAGGATCTCAAAATAGCTATCAATCATTCTCTAGATTTCTGCTGGGTCCATTGTAATTTCACACTTTTCATTCCTAATTGCATGGATTTCGGCCTTTTATTTTATGTTTTATTACGGTTGTCTAAGGATTTGTCAATTTTGTTTATTCTTTTGAATAACCAACTCTCTGCTTCATTGATTTTTCATGTCATTATCTTAGTCTCCATTGCATTGATTTCTACTCTGATCTTTATAATTTCCTCCCTTGTATGAGATTTGAGTTTGTCATGCATTTCTATTTCTAAAAGCTTCAGGTTCTGCATTAGTTTATTTGAGCTTGCTTTGTCTTCTTAATATGATTATTCACTGCTATGAATTTCCCTCATAAGGCAGTTTTCATTGTATAGTAGATTCCTATATGTTGCATTACCAGTATCATTTAATTCTAGAAACTGTCTAATTTCTTCTTTAATTTTCTCTGTGACCAAGTGGTTTTTCAGAAGTATGTTTTTCAATTTTCATGTTTTTATGTATTTCTTGGGGTTGATGTTGGGGTTTTTTTGCTATTGATCTCCAATTTCACCACACTATGATCTGATAGTATGCAGAGAATAACTTCAGTTCCTTTGGATTTACTTAAACATGTTCTATGAGCAAGTGTGTCATCTCATCTGGAGAATGACCCATGTGCAGCTGACAAGAATGTGTATTCTAATTTTGGGGGGTGGAACACTCTGTAAACATTTGTGCGGTCCATTTGCTCAAGAATTTGGTGGAGTTCTAGTATTTCATTTTTTATTTTCTGTCTAGTTGTTCTGCCTATTTGTGACAGTAAAGTATTGAGGTTCCCCACTTCTATTATATTAGTGTCTATTTGATTTCCCATGTTCATTAATACTTGTTTTATATACTTGGGTACACTAGTATTTGGTGAATATATATTTATGATTGTCATCGCTTCCTCTTGTATTGTTCCCTTTACAAAAATATAGTGGCCTTCTTTGTTTCTCTTAATTTGTGTTGGGCTGAAATCCATTTTATCTGCAAATAACATTGCTACTCTTGCTTTTTTTTTTTTTTTTTCTTTTTTTTACATAGAGTATTGTTTTTCCATTCTTTAACATTCAATCTATGAGTTTCTTTTTCAGTTAAATGTGTTTCTTGTGTGCAGCATATTGTTGGATCTTGCTTCTTGACCCATTCTGCCAGTCTATTTCTTTTGATGGTGAATTGAGACCATTAATGTTGATGAATAGAACTGATATGTATGGACTTATCCTTGTCATTGCATTTTCCTTTTGTTGGATTCTTCCATTTTTCACTTTTTTTTTGGTCTTACCTGATGGATTAATTCTTTTGGGCTTTATGGATTTGTGACCCTCATATTTTCTTAGGATAGTTTTTTAAAGTTTTTATAGTGCTGGTTTGGTATTCATGAAGTTCCCCTGGTGTTCCTTGTCATTAAATTATGTTATTTATCCATAGATTTTGAAAGATATTTTTTCAGTGTATATCAATCTAGGTTAGAAGTTGTTGTCTTTGGGGCTTGAAATACTTTGTTCCAAGATCCTCTTGACTTAAGGATTTGTCTTGAGAAGGCTATTGTGATTCTGATGGTCTTTGCTTGGTATATGATTTGTTTCTTTTGTCTGACTGCTTGAGATTTTGTTCTTTTGTGTTTCTAGAATCTTGACTCATACATGCCTAAGTATAGAGTTTTTCTGTTTGTCTGTTTTGTATTTTTAATCATGGCTAGAGTCTTATAGGCCTCACTTATCTGTATGTCATTTTCTTTTCTCTTGCTTTGGATGCTTTTTACCATTACTTCTGTGAACCATTTTTTAATGTTATTTGCACTATTTCATCTCTCTTCATTGACTTCAATCAGTTGTATGTAATTTTTTGCATCATGCAGCAGCTGCTTGATTGATTTTTCATGGTCCCTTGCTATTTTTAAGAAGTATTTCTTTATATGGTCACTAATCACAATCCTGTCTTCTATATCTGAGATTCTGCCCTCATACTGACTCATTCTCCTGCATAAAATTTCAATGGAGTTTTTAATTTCCTGGATTTCTGTTTGTATTTGTTTAATAGACTCAATTTGGTTTCCTAAGGTAGGATTCCATCATGTTCCTCAATTACTGTTTTTTGTTGTTGTTTTAATCTGTATCTGCTAAGGAGTTATTAATCATGTCTTAACTTTGGACACATCTCTGTTGTTTTCTGAGAAATTATTTTTGATTTTTTTTTCAGATCCTCTTTTATTGCCAGTTCATGAAGTCCAGGTGGTTAAGTTTCAGATTGCTGCATTTCATTAGCCCTTTGAGTTGCCTTTGGTCCTCTTGAAGACTTGTTTTGAGTCTTGTTCAGGTGTCTTCATATTTCTACCAATGCAATCTTCTGCACCATTTTGGGGGTAACTCTTTGGTCTCCCAGTCAACTTCAGTTCTCAAAAATTCTTAGAGAGGTCTCCTGTCTGCTGTTCACCATTTTGCCAATTCCTGGGCTCAGAATGATTGCTTTCTAGATCCCCATGCTGAGCTATTGCCCGGGCAGGATTCTGGCTGGGGCCTGTGTACATGTGCAGCTGTTATCTGTGTGGGCCTCTGGCTGGGACCTGTGTACCTGCACTGGGCAGGCTTCTGGCTCTGGTCTGCACTCACTTATGGATGCTATCTGGGTGAACCTCTGGCTGGGGCCATGGTCACATATCAACTTTAAGATTATACTTGGTAAAGAAAAAATAGACCATTTCTTTTATAAAAATAAGTGTTATACAATTTCCTTTGAAATTTAAATTTGAAAAGAAGCTTAAGAATCAGAATATACTAAAATATTAATTTATAAAAATAAAAACCAGAGGAGCTCCCAAATGGTACAAAATGATGCATTGTGAGCAAATTATACATGACTCTTAGATACTGTGGACTCTACTAATTTTGTTTAAGAAAGAAGGAAAAAGAAAATGATATAAGAAAAGGAAAATATGAATACAAAGTCTTTATAAATAGGGAAGGGTTGAGGAGGTAAAGGGAGGTCAGGATAATGGGGAAAAAATAAGAACCAAGATACATAAAGGTACAAAATCCCAATGATGAATGTAAATGTATTCTATACCTAAAATGTACCAATAAACTGAATGGAAAATAAAATAAATTAGCATAGAAAGTTATCTACTATGACTGTTATCTTTTTTTGAAGAGATAAACTGTCAAACCTGTGATTTTCAATGAAGATACAGCATGAATAAATGTTGCCAAATGGAGAGCAACACTAAAACTCTTTAAAGTTTACAATTGGTTTTTAACCTGAAATTTTGTTTTGAAGTACAATCAGACTTTTCTAGATAATTACACAATTAACTCCAAACAGTTCAAGAAAGTTTGCTAAAATAAATTTGAAACATTTATTACCTTTAAAAATTTAATTTGTCAAGAGTAAACATTTATATTTTTGTGGAGGATTCAAATATCTTCATACTTAGCACCTCCAAGTTATTTGTATAACACTGCCATTGTGTCCAATCTATGGCTTTTACATTTTCAGACTTGAATGTTCAAAAAGTTTTATATTTAAAATTTATACTCATATCTCCCAAATCTACCAGATTCTGCTCTAAAATAAGAATGTAAGATAACATATTTATGATATAATCAAAACATTTCTGTTTTTTAAATACCAGAATAATTTTCTTTGCATATACTCTTCTTAATATTGAGGTAGTTTAAAAACTAATTTGATAGCAGATGTTGTATAATGAGAAAGTAATACAGAAAATGAAATAGAATGGCTCTGTTGAAACACATTTGATGAGTTTTTATTTTTAAAAATATTATCATAAATGTATTGTTGCTTAACAACAAACATTCCAAGATTAGTGTGTTTTGTTCAATGATTGATTTGCTGAGCTTGTTTTACCTGTCTTTGTCTACCATATCTCAAATTGTGTTAGCAATTTCTCACCATTCCTGATTATAGTAAACTTTATATCTAAAATTTAGAGTTCAGTTTTGAATATTCTATATTGACTTACTAAATTCATGATTACATATGCACTGATGCGCACTCATGAAAGTTTTAATCCCTTCAGTATTAAACTACCTTATTTTATAAAGCTTTTAAATAATTAAATATAAAAAAATTCAAAAATTATGTCTATAATAGTAAAAAAGACCATTAGTAAAGAATTTGAGTGATCAGGTATAAACTCCACTAAAATACATGTTCAACCGAAATCTACAAAATATTTATTATCCATTTCATTAGGACTTTCTACTTTGGCATCAAAATCTGTAAAACTAGAAATTTTATTTCCCGCATTAAAAATAGAATAACAGCAATTTCTTTTAGTTAATATCTACCATTGTTTTTACAAGTTTAAAAAAAATTTAAATAATTTTGACAAATAATCTATAAAGTAGGTAATAATGTCATACAATTAATGAAAGAACCTTTAAAATTTCATGAAAGACTACACATTTAATGTATCTACATATTTTATGTATGTAATATTTTAAATAAAATGCAAAATACAGAACATAAGGTACAGCTATAGTTAAATTATTAAATTATTAATAATTATTAGATGAGAAGCAGTGATCAAGGCAGCATGAAGAACTTCTCTTCTCTGGCTTTTTGTTGACTTCTCCTTTCTCTCATGGTGTCCACACATGCACAACATCATGTACAGTTGGCTTAAGTACTTTCCTGTGAACTCTTAGCCACTTTCTTCTTCCTTATTTTGGAATAATACACATTTAATGTATCTACGCATTTAATGGACTACACATTTAATGTATCTACATATTTTATGTATGTAATATTTTAAATAAAATGCAAAATACAGAACATAAGGTACAGCTATAGTTAAATTATTAAAGTATTATTGCTGCCACCCAAAATGTATTTTAGCAAAACATACAGAATTTTTTTAAATGTCCAAGAAATGGGTCAGTAAAGTCCTCCAGATCTGCCTTATTGCTATCCAAGGATGCAGGACATGTACTTTGCCAATGATTTATTAGGGCCCATACTAGTAATTAGATTCAGTATTGATATCAAAGTGACTCAGGTGCTTGCTGGTGATTATAGAACAGAGACTTCAGTGGGATTATTAATGATGCTTCAAGGAGTTGGAGGTTTTGCTAAAAATTGAGATAGAGAATAGTAAATAGGAAGGAAAGCTGGAGTCCAAAATAAGGAAGAAGAAAGTGGCTAAGAGTTCACAGGAAAGTACTTAAGCCAACTGTACATGATGTTGTGCATGTGTGGACACCATGAGAGAAAGGAGAAGTCAACAAAAAGCCAGAGAAGAGAAGTTCTTCATGCTGCCTTGATCACTGCTTCTCATCTAAGTTTCCTTGCTATCATTCTCCAGGTAGGGATAAAACAGAACTTCGGATAAGGTAAATTTACTAAAACAATCACCAAAAACATTGAACAGCATTCAAGCATGATGGTGCATGCTTGCAATGTCAGCCTTCTGGGAGGCTGAGGTGGGATGATGTCAGGCTGAGTCTGGGCAACTGAGTGACTTGGTAAAAACCTGTCTGAAAAATTTAAAAAATTTACTGAGGGATTAGTTTGGTGCTAAGGCCTAAGACTTGGGCTAGCATAAAAAGAAGAAATAAGCATACCCATACTGAAGTATTGTATTAGTTATTGGTAAGATATTTTCCCTGTGAAGATGAAAACAGTTATCAAAAATTTCAAAACTTACCTTTTTTGGTTGATTTGAGTGAAGCCTATTACTATAAAACAACACTTTATGCATTATTTAAATATAAAAAAATTAAAATTTACTGAGTCTAAATTTGTGTCTAACTACTAAAAAGTGACAAAGTAAAACATCTTCACTAATAAAATAATAATAAAGGAAAGTGAATCTCTTTGTGTATATCTCTTGATACGTTTATATATTTACTGGATGATTGCCATGTGATTTTGCATGTTTTATATAGATCCTTTTATATTTTTTATATGTGTGATGCCTTCAAAATTTTTTTTTCATTTCTAAATGTGTTTTCACAACTAATCCTGGAAGAGTTTCTAAAGAAGAATAAGAAACTAAATTTCAGATAAATTAAGTAATTTCATGACATTTTATAATGTTATTTGTACATCTCCCTTCACAGTAGTTACCTTTGTCATCATTGAGACACAATTCCTGACACCGACAAGCTGAAAGCAGAGAAGTTCGCTATGGATTACAGGTTGAGGGGGTCAGTGTCAGGTCAAAATGGGCTAGACATCAAGAACATCATGGTGGAAGGGTGCAGCAGCAGCGGCCAGGAAGCAGAGCAGGGGAACAGTGCCAGAGAGGAAGGGAAGAAGGATGACATAGACTATAAGGGCACAATCGACTCACCTACATACACTCAGAAAACGTTCCATCAGTCCTACCGGTGGGTCCTAGGCACATAAAGTGATACTCCACATTAATTGCCATAACTTCATGTACACTTACATGTGCACATAAAGTATCATTCATAAGCTTTGCTGTTTCTTCATCTTTAAAACCTAATCTTGGGTTATTGAACTTTTTTTCTTCAGTAGTAAAGACCTTTTTTTTTATAAGGCACACTTTAACAATCCATATCATTTGAATGTACCAGAATAAAGTAGAATTATGATCATAGTATTATTTATGTTGCACTTTTACTATGTATCTTTATCTGTTTCCTTTAAATGAGAAGGATGTGCAAAAAGGTATTAATAGATCTTCACCTTACCTAACCATTTTTGAAATGAGCAGTTTCTGCATATTTCCCATTGACACTGTTATTTGAGTTTTTCAAACATGAATAATAGAGTGATGGCATATCACAGCAAATTATTTTCAATTATGAATTCATAATTTTTATTAATTGTTCTGACATTACTATTTAAAAATATGCTTAAATTGTTTATAAGAGAAATACATCAATATTGTAAATTATTAACTCATTAGTTTTATATATATCATTTAACTATTATCTTATTTATCTGTATATTTTGATATATCAGGGTTAAATATTTTTGTAATTATAATTACAAATATTTTCTATGTGATTTAAGTATTTTTATCTGACACTATTATCTCTCTATAGAATTATGTAACATTTATTTTAATTTTGTATTTGTTGTAGACTTCTGTAGATAAAGATATGTTAATAGACTCACAGGTATATACATACATGTATTGTGTGGAAGAGACAAAGAATCATTTGTTTCCTAAGTTACTATAATTATCCAAACACCCCTTTTGAGATATCCCTAATAATAATCAATTTGTGTTAATGATTTCTAAATTTAATTAAGAGAAGTAACACTCTTTCTATTTATTCTAATCATGAAAGTACATTTTAATTGTATTTGAACATAAGTATTTGAGAGCTCATAAATCTTAAAAAAATCAACCTTACTTGTTTATTATTTAGATTAAAAATTATTTCACTTTGTAGGACTTTTGAATGATTTCAGAGTGTATTAGGAATAAAATTTCTTAAAATTTGCCTAAATATCATAGACCAGAAGTTAACTGTCTTTGTACTATGTAATTTTCATCTAAGCATGTCATTGTCTCTTCATTCTTTCAAATATTATTTATTAATCTGTTAATAAATTTTAAGCACTTTGTCTATGGAGGACATGTTTCTTGATCATGTTCATTGTTAAATTTATCCTGACACAGTACAATCCTTGTTGTCAAACTGTTTTCTATTTCTTACTCTCAGGATTCTTTTGTAGTAGGTGTTTGTTAATGTCTCAGAACTAATACCCTTTACTATTGATATTCTGTCCTTCTCAATCATTGAATTAATCATTATGTGGGTTAACTCTTGAGATTTCAAATTTTAAAGATCCAGACATTTTAATGAAATAAAAACAAATGTAAGGAGCATAAAGTGTTAAAGGAAGTATCAAATGCAGCCAAACATATAAAAATAAAATTTTTAATGATGTTGTTGCTTTGTGATAGTATTCATCATGTTCTCAGTAGAATAACTTTTTTGTCAAGAGAAACTTAATTCAGCATGTTTTTACACGTCATAACAATTAGGGTAGGACTTCTTTCTTAAAACTTTCCAAGACATCTCAAGCAACAACTTTAACTTTGATTTGCTGAAATGTATGCAAATTTTATGCATAATATCTTTTGTTTCGAATGTTCTTATGGGTAGATTTTCTTTTCTTGATAAAATAAAAGATCATTCAAAATGAACAGTTAAGTATAGGAACTAATAATATATTACCTGCATAAAGTCATATCTAATCACACTAAAATATTTTCTCACATACTGATTGATACTAATAGGATACTTGATTATGAATAAGTTAGAACAACATACATTGAAGAAAATATTTTTATATAATTTTAATGATAATTGCTAATATGCAGTCTAATGTATATACTTTCTAAATCTCTTTTATACATTTATTTATATAACTCATCACAGAGATAATAATTATTAAATCAGTCTTTTATATTTCAGTACTGAGAGATTGTTGTTTAAGAAATTTATTTATGGAATATGACATTTATGAAAAAAATCTAAATTAGAAGTGAAGTACATAAGTTACACAGTTTGAATTTCAAAACACCAGTTTCTAGCATACTGTTAAAAGTATCTTAATGCTAACAGATGGTATTTAATTCCTTTTTTATGGTATCATTAATGATAATTGGACTTTAAATGTCAATTATTTGATGTAAGACCTCTTCAAAACTCTATTCTTCTCTAATAATCTATGGCAAGAGAATCAGTAAGTATTACTAAGCTATGGTTTTCTTCATCTCTGATTAAATTTTTAAACATTCCTTTGAAACATCATTGCAATCATAGAGAAAAATCATAGGGATTCTGTAATACTTTAAAATTGTTTTACACATTCTTTTCCAAATTTAAATGTTGTTTGCATTTTATTACAATTACTTTGTTCTATCAAACTTTCTTCTCACAAACAAAAATATTGAGAGTAAGATTGCAAGGTTATATTTGTTTGTATCTAAATATTTCAGTGTACATTTTCAAGGCACAAAGACATGTTTTTGCATTGATCAAAGAAAACTGATGAAAATTAGGGAATTAACTAAAATGATACTTTTTCAAATCTCTTATTTTTCTTGAAGTTATCAAGATTTCTCTAAATCTAAATTTAAGAGTAGATTTAAGGAAATACTGCCCTATGATTTTGTTTTTGAAAAATATTCTAGTTTACTGGACTAGGATATTGTATTAGCTCATATAGCTACTAATGACATCTTTTAAACTATTGCATGAAGTTATGCTATATTGCTTTCATATTTTCTCAGTTTGAATTCTTAGTTGAGTCCATTTTATTTTAACAGGGTTAGAACAAACTACAAAATAGGAAAACAAATCCTGTTTTAATGAGTAATGTTTTATTTTCAATGAGAATTTTAGCCTCCAATGTTTAATCCCTACTAAATTGACAAAGTGGCATTATATAAAAGCATTTTAAAATTATTTTTTAGGAGTTCTTTTTCATTTTGTCATATTAGAAAATCTGAACAAAATTTTTATTCCTCATAGTCTATAAGTAAACAATCTAAGAAATTTACATATCAAAAATATGAAAAAATATTTGAGTACACACACACATACATATATATATATAATGTAAAACATGGAAGTATAATAGAAACATAATTTTAGTATGCGTGTCAAGTTAATCTGAAATATTTATGATAGTAGAAAATATATCTTTTCTATATTATAATTTCATTGCACAAATAAGGTATATAGCATAAATGATAATTATCACTCCATCATGGAGGATATAATGAATCTATTTTCAATAATATAAAGCTTTTTTATTTTTCTGTGATAGGCTTTATTTTCATAACATTTTTGTAGCCTCAAATATCTTCTGCTAGATGAAAAATAACTTGGGCAGCAAAGATTTGAGAGTCATTTCATTTGTATACCTAATTGCCAGGCAAAGTTATAAATACAATGACTTAACAATTTAATTTAATTAGCTACATCTGTATAAAAATATTCAGCAACAGCAACTGAATGCAAGCACATATTTAAACCCCTCAAACTTTTCAGATTAGTGGATTAATAACACAGATCTTCTATAAAATAATTTATATCTTAAAAACTATTCAGCTATATTAATAAGTATTGCAAAATATATTTGATGTGTATTTTTATACCTTTAACACTTTATTCTTTGTGCATGTGTGTGTGTGTGTGTGTGTTTGCTGGTTTGAGGTAGGGATTTGCTATGTAGTGCAGGTTTGAACTCACTCCAAGTGCTGGTCACAATGCTCTTTATTCTTAAATTCAAGTTGGAACAAAATAAAAGTTGTAATTTTTATAATTTATAATCATAACAAGGGATTTTAGTAAAATTTCATATGGAAAATACTTAAGGGAAAGGTGGAATATAGAATAATCTGTTTAATAAATGATAATTGGGTATGTATTATGAAATAAATGTTTATTGAAATATTTTGACTTTTCAAACTATAAACTATAAAAGTAACCACAATATCTACAAAGATTTTAAAATGCTTCAAGTAGTTTCAGTTCAGTGACACAGGTACTCTTTCACTTAGATTTCATTTAGTGAGATACTGAAAATTTATTTTTAGTTTATGATATTTTGCTTCTCAGAAAAACATTTTAACTCTAAAACACAGAATTTCAGGTAAGTGAGATCTTAGTAGGAGTGTTCCATCTTTGAAATAATCCACGTTTATATATGATTTGCAGAAGATCAGTATTATTTTTCACATATAACATAAAATCAATATATTTATTTTATAGTCTACTGTGATGTAAAATATCAGACCTTTTAGCTCATTATAATGTTTGGAAAATGTTTTGTCAAGAAATGAGGGGGCGGTACTGTACATGTTTTATAAGACCTGTGAAAGGCACCTGACTTTGGAATGTAGCTCTTCTGGAAATATATATATAAAATAAAAACAGAGATTATTTTAATGCCATCAAATTATGTTTTTCTTTTTCTCTTTGTTTATTTCCCCTTTAATTTTCTTTTATGCGTTGTTTTCCATCCAATCCAAGGACTCAACGGCTAGGCAATTATTCTAAAACTTATATATTTCCCGAGTCTTACATTAGGTAATTTTGCGCTTATTTTTTTTTCCAATATGCCCAAGTTTACTACACTAAATATATAGAAATTCTAATAACAATAAAAATAATTTATTGCCAGGAACAATGGCATATAACTATAATTTTGGCATGAAGGGAGCTGAGCCAGGTGTATTGTAACTCAGCCAGACCCTGGGGGATAGGACAAAGCATAGAAGGAATATAAATAAATATATGAAAAAGAAAAAATGGAAACAAAGTCTTTGTAGATACAAAGGGGTGAAGGGGTTGAAAATTTGCATTAAATTATTTCATTTTGATTTTGCACTTAACTCATAAACCTCATAGGAGACTTTACATTAACCTCATCTTTGATTTTAAAACTGCCCCAGAATTTGTATATATCTTAGCCAAGTGAATTGCTTTTACCTTCTTTGGGTGCTGAGGATGTACCTCAGTGGTAAAGCACTTGCCTAGCCTATGTCAGCTCCAGTGTTCAGTACCCAGTATCAAAAAGACAGGATTCCATTGTGGCAGTTCCTAAGAAAGGAAGAAGTCTAATTGGATGCACATTGAGGCCATACTCTTAAATGAAATAAATGTGTAAATACTGAATAGCTTCTCTGTTGTGAGAAGCTGAAAGTGTAAAGGAAGATCCAAATGTATAATAGGTAATGTGAAATTGGATGAAAAGGTCCAAAGGGGAAGGGGAAGTAAAAAGGGTAGGGGAAAGGAAAGAAGGGTAAAGAATAACTACGAGATAAGGATAAAAGAGAAACAAAGTCTTTGTAAGTTGGGAGGGGTGGAGGGGCTAAAGGGAGGCCAGGGGAATGGAGAATAAAGAAGCAAGCTATATCATGTAAAGGTACAAATTCCCAGTCACAAATGTCATCATTTTGTATATATAAAATGTACCCATAAATATAATAAATAAAAAAGTAAACACAAAACTGACTGAGGAGATAGAACTCAAGTTCCCTGTAAAATAATTTCTTAATAAGAACACATCTTCCCTGTTTTTCATTTCATGGGAAATTCTCAGATGTTATAATAAAAAGACCACAAATAAAGAGAACATAGAAGCAAAGAATTCCATGATATCTATGTTTTCTTTAGAATCCAGAACCTTCAGAAATTATGAAATAATAATGTTTTCATTTTGTTTGTTAATTGTATATCTAGGTACTAATTAAGTTTTTGAAAATTTTATAAATCTATCTATTATTCCCCATGTTTTATAATTTGAGGGGTTTTAAAAATGTATAAATCCTATAATTTTTCTTTAAAAGTCTTAATAAGTATATGCTTTTGTGGATTAAAAATTAAACCCAGTAATTATGAAAATACAAACTCATTGTATTGAAGAAATAAAATTTTGTAATGTTTCTCTTCAATGAAAAATGCACTTGGGCAGATTTCAACATGGATGAAAGGAGGAGTAACATTGGATTTACTCAGAGAATAATCAACTAAAAACTCAGGTCATTGGAAGAATGAAAGGGATGTACATCCTGATACCAAAACAGATCTGAAATAAGACACTAATAGATCAGGTAAAATAGGTACATAGGCACATCAGGACTTCATAAATGGTGCATCAGCCCACAGGGTACCAGTGGCATGGCAATGCTGAGCAAAAATTGCAAACCTGGAAAGTCTGCAAGAAACTGATAGAATGAAAATGTGCAGCTAACTCAAGCCACACAGGGTAGATTTGAGAAAGAAGGCCTCTTGTCTCTTTATTCTTTCTCCACACAAAGAACACTACAGCCTGGCAGGGGATTTTGCTGGCAAACAGAGAGGGTTGACCAGAACTCTGCTTCCTCCCTGATGGAAGAGTTGCCAGACCATTTTTTTTTCTCTGCCATGTGTTCCAAGTTAGGTACTGTAGTACCATGAAAGAAGTGAGTGTTGACCAGCAGCTTGATAGAAAATTGCAGACACAAACAGGATTTCAGCAACAGCAATTAACACACTGGAGAGATCAAACCCTCTGACAAGCATTGGGACAGGAAAGATAAGTGCTAGTTGGGGTAAAACAGAGGTGGCTATGCAAAGAATAAGTGGAGCCAACTGTACGTAGGACTGGGAGCAGTCCTGGGCTGCCCCTACCTGAGTGTGCCAAGGCAACCTATGGTAAGAAGGCTTGGGTGTGCCAGAGAGAAAGACATCCAAAAAGCTGCTGGCTAGAGACCTCCAGCTCCCATAAGATGAAACTCCTACCCAGCACTAATCCTGCTGCAGACTTGATGAGGGTATGTAGCACAGTTTTTGGACAATACCTGCTTTCGATATGGATACTGCCACAGAACTGTGGACTCCAGAGGAATATATATTTTTTAATTCTTTTTCTTTAATGGGTTTGTTTTCCTTTTCTGCACAGTTGTTGCTGTTGCAAATCATCTGTAAAGAAAGCCCATCAGAATCACAGCAGACTTTTCAACCCAAGCTCTTAAGGAAAGGAGACCTTAGAGTAACCATTTCAGGTTCTGAAAGAAAAACTACAACACAAATTGATGCACCTGAAAAATTACCATTCAAATTCAATGGAGAAATAAAATACTTCCATGACAAATACCAATGGAAGAAATTAATGACCATTAAAACAGCTCTACAAAATCACTTAAAGGATATTTTAGAAAGAGATAATGAAGACCAAAACTCCAATGATAGCAATAGAAAGAGGCCATTAGGCAGGGCAAACAATTAAACAGAGGGGAAAGACAGGGAATCAACAGCAGGAAAATAATATGACAAGGCCAAGACAATATATTTCATTTATAACTATCAATGTAAATGGTATCAACTCACCAATCAAATGAAACAGACTGGCAGAATGGATCAAGAATCAAGGTCAATTTTTTTTTTTTTTTTTGTACTCGGGATTGACCTCAGGTCCTTGCACTTGCAAGGCATGCCCCGAACTACTGAGCTAAATCCCCGGCCAAAGGTCAAAAAAATTGCTGCATGCAGGAAACACATTTAACTCAAAAAGAAATTCATAGACCTAAAGTCAAAGAAGGGAAAACAGCACTCCCTGGAACAGGAACACAGAAAAATGCAGGGGTACCTATTGTAGACAAAGTGGATTCCAAGCCAAGACTGATTAAGAGAGACTAAGAAGGTCATTAGATTCTTGTAAAGGGAGCAATTAAAGAGGAATAAATACCAATAATAAATACATATGCTCCAAATACTAGTGCTCCCAACTATGTAAAACAAATACTAACGGACATGAAAAATCAAACAAGCACTAATACAATTGTAATGGGTGACCACAATATTCTATTATATAGACATATCAACTAGACAAATATCAACAGAAATATCAGAACTGATCCAAAACTGTAAACAAAAGGAATTAATGAATGGCTGTAGAATGTTCCACCCTGCAGCATCAGAATACACACTTCTGCTGCAGGAAGTAATCCAGAATAGACCATATAATAGCCAGTATAATAAGCTTAACTAAATGAAAATAAATTGAAATTATCCCATGAACATGATCTGACCATACTGCAATGAAATTGGAAATCAATGGCAAAAGAAACCACAAAAACTACATAAACACATGGAAATTAAATAACAGCCTCCTGACCAATGAGTCACAGATAAAATTAGAGAAGAAATTAAACAATATATCCAATTAAATGATAATGCCTATACAACATCCTGGAACTTATGGGACACATGAAAGCAGTCTTAAGAGGAAAATTTACAGCAATAAATTCTTAGATCAGGAAAACACAGTGGGCTCAAATAAGCAACCTAATGTTCAATGTCAAACATCTTGAAAATTAAGAAAAAGTCAAGCTTAAAGCTTCTTCAAGGGAGGAAATCATAAAGATCAGAACAGAAATTAATATAATGGAGACTAATAAAACAATAGAAAGTCAATGAATCAGAGTTGATTCTTTGAAAGGTTAAAGAACATTGACCAACCCTTAGCCAGCTCTATAAAGAAAATGTAAGAAAAGACTCAAATTGATGCAATTAAGAATGAAAAGGGTAAAATCACAATGGATCATGTAGAAGTCCAGAGGATCATCAATACCTACTTTGAGTGCCTGTATTCTAACAATATGTAAAGCAAAAAAAAGATCTTGACAGATTTCTAGATACATATGAATTACCAAGAAAATAAAAGAAAATATAAATGTTCTAAATAACCCAAGGTCAGTCAAAAATTAAACTATTATTAAAATCATAACAACAAAGAAAAGCCCAGATCCTAATGAATTTAGCTGCTGAATGCTACAAGAAATTTAGAGAAGACCTAATGCCACTATATTCAAATTCTTCAATGAAATTGAAAGGGAAGCAATGCTCCCAAAATCATTCCTTGAGTCAGGTATCACTCTGAAACCAAAACCAGACAAAGAAAAAGAGAACTACAATCCAATCTTCCTACTGAATATCGATGCAAAAATTCCTCAGTAAGATACTGAGAAACAGAATGCATCATATCATCAAGAAGATTATATAGTATATCCAAGTAGGATTCATTCCAGGTATGCAGGAATGGTTGAGAATATGCAAATAAATAAATATAATACACCATGTCAACAGAACCAAAGACAAAAATCACAGGATCTTTTCAAGAGACATAGAAAAAAGCATTTGACTAAGTACAATGCCATTCACAATACCCCCCCCCACCTAAAATTGGAATAGATGGCTTTCCTTCCAATCTGACAAAAGCCATCTATGTCAAACCAACAGCTAATATCATACTAAATGGTCAAAAATTGAAAACTTTAATTCTAAAAATCAGGAACAAGACAGGATTCATTATCACCACTCCTTTTCAATGTAGTTCTGTAAACATTAGCCAGAAAAATAGATAAGAAAAGGAATAAAGATAAGAAAGGAAAAAATAAATTATCATTATTTGCAGGTGACATGATACTATACATAGAATAACCAAAATCCAGTAACATAATTTGATACAAAGTAAAAATCACAAAACTCAATAGCATTCTTGTACACAAATAACAAACTCACTGAGAGAGAAATTATTGAAACAACACCTTTCACAAAAGAACTGAAAAAAACTGAAATACTTAGGAATCAATCTCACAAATAAGTAAAATATCTTTACACTGAAAAGTACAGTACTCTGAAGAAGGGGATCAAAGTAGATGTCATAAAATGAGAAGACATCTCTTGCTTCCAGGTGGGAGGAACTAACATTGTGAAAATTGCTGTACTCTCAAAATGGTTATACAGATCTAATTCAGTCCAATAAAAATATCATTCCCATATCCTACAGAAATAGATAAACCATTCCTAAAATTCATTGGCCATAAGAAGAGACTAGACTAGCAAAAACAATTCTGGATCACAAAAGCAAGGAGGGGTATCACATTCCTTGATTTGAAATAATACTACAGTGCTCTGTGATTAAAAAAAAATAAAAGCATGGTACTGGAAAAAGTAGACTAGAGGATCAGTGTAATAGATAAAAAGATTCAGAAACAACTCCAAACACATTTAGAGACCTTATCTTTGACAAAAGGGCCAAAGACCTTCACTGGAAGAAAGATAGCTTCTTTTATAAATTCTGTGGAAAAAAACTGATTTCCTACAAGCTGAAGATTAAAACTTGACCTGTATCTTTATGCATTAAACTAAGATCAAAATGGATAAAAAACTAAATATTAAAGCAGAAACACTAAATCTGCTGAAGAGAGAAAAAGTAGAATGCTGAAGATGAAGAATCAACTACTGGGATTTTTTTTTTTTTTTTTTTTTTTTTGAGAAAGGGTCTCACTATGTAGTTGAGACTGACTTGGAACTCACTATACAGTCGAGGCTGGTCTTGAACTCACAACAATCTCCTGTCTCAGCCTCCCAAGTGCTGGGATTAGAGGTGTGAGCCACGACACCCAGCTATCTCATGTTACTGAAAAGCTTTTGCACAACACAAGAAATCACCAACAGGGTGAAAATACAATGCACAGAGTTGTAAAAATTTTTAGACAGTGATTCCTCAACAAAGGACTAATATCTCAAACATATAAATAATTGAAAGTAAAAGCTCTCACCCCAAATTTAAAGATGCAATCCAAAAAAAGATATCTGAGATGAATACACACTTCTCAAATGAAGAAGTGGAAATATCAAATAAATATATGAAAAAATGTTCAACATCATTGGTGATTTGAGAGAAGTAAATTAAAACAACACTGAGATTCCATCTCAATACAGAAAGAATTGCTACAAGACATCAACCAATGAATGCTGTCAAGGATGTGAGAAAAAAGGAACCATTCTCCACTGTTGGCGAGAGTGTAGACAGGTGCAAGCAACTGCTATGGAAATCAGTGTGGAGATTCCCCACAAAATAGGTTTAGAGGTCCCATTTGATCCAGACACTCCCCTTTATGGTATATTCCCAAAAGAATTAAAAGGATCATAGCACAGAAATACATGAACACCCATGTTTATAGCAGCATAGTTTGTAGTAGTTAAATATTGGAAACAACCCAAATGCCTATCAATTGATCAGTCAATTAAAAAAAAGAATTTTTTTTTTTTTGCAATGGAGTACTACTCAACTGTAAAGAAACATAAATGAGATAATTCTAGGTAAATACTTTCAAGTGAAATAAATCAAAATATACATGTGTAAATGTCACATTGTATCTTTGGTTTGAGAAAATGAAAGTGTAAATTAGTACAAGTATGTATAATAGATATGTGAAATAGAAATTGTTCAAAATTGTCCCGTGTGTGACTTAATAATTAAATAATTAAAAGTATTAATAGTTAAAATGTTTTATGAAAAGAGCTATAGAATTATTAGGAACTGAGTTAAAATATAGATTAGCAAATGAAAATTATTATTTTAAGATCATGACAGTGTATTTACAATTGTTATTGTCTAATTACTTTTGTTATGAAAAATATTTATTTAGTGGCTTTTATATTTTTTATATTAATATCTACTTTTATTAATTTAAAATTACAAATAATGTATGTGGATAGCATGAGTTAATTACACACTTAATGTCAAGTTTTATGTTTCTCTACTGCCACCCATTTCTCCATTTTACATAATAAATGTATTAATAGTGAAGAATTGTTTGGAATTTCAAAAAACTGGTTTATCCTATTTTAATTTCTTTCAATGTGCTAGTGCCTAAAATATTGTCAAACTTTTTTCCTTCATTGCTATTTTACCCCTCTGGAGAGAGGGGTTCTGAGAATTGAAATTAGATTTTGAACATGGCACAGTTTGTAATAGCTAAAATTTGGAAACAGCCCAACTGCCCATCAACTGGAGACTGGATAAAGAAGATGTGTATGTGCATTTTTTTAATGGAGTACTACTCCACCATAAAGAATTAGAAATTAGAGACTTTTATAGCTAAATGGATCCACATTGAGATGATACTCTACAGTGAAATAAACAGGAAACACATGTGTAAAAACCAAGGTTTCCCTGATGTGAGAAACTGAAAGTGTAAATTAGGATCAAAATGAATAATTGGCAATGTTAAATATGGAGAAAAAGTCTAGAGGCTTAGGGGAAGTGGGAGGGTGTAGGTGAAAGAAAATAGGGGAATAGAATTAATAGGAGAAAATGAAAATAATGCAAATAAAGACTTTATAAATCAGGAGGAGTTGCAGGGAGGGAAGGGCAATGAGGAAAATATAAGAACCAAGATGTATTAGAAAAGCTACACATTTGCAATGATTAATGCTATTATATTGCATACCTAAAATGTACCAAGCAAATAAAACAGAACACACATTCTACACCTTTGGCTTCTTTCAACACTTTAATAATATATAGAGCAAGAAGAAAACACATAGTATGTAGGTAATCCCTCAAATAACCAAAAAATGTTAAAATGAAGGAGCATTATCAAATTTCATTGGCTAAGGAATAAACCAAACCAAATTGTTGACTTCAGCATACCCCTTCCCTATCCAGATATTTGTGATGTTTCATTTACATAAAAATTGGAACAATTAAGAGTGAGGTTTGATAAATTTAGTTGTCCATTGTCCATGTGGCTCAGTTCTTCTTTATATTTTAATCACAGCATTTCTCTCATCTCATAGATAATTTCTCACAGGAAATAATCTTAAATTTGGACTGCTGTTTAAGGTAACCATTGAGAAGCAAGAATTTTCAATGTTAGAAAGTCAGATGAATCCATATTTGTGATATTCGAGCAGTGTAACCCAGGGTACTACAAAATATGACACATACTTTTGACTTAGTAGAATTATTGCCTCTAGGATCTATTGGATAGTAATACGAAGTTTGGAGTTCTACCCTATCAGTAGAACAAGCCCTAATCTCTTGATTTTGTTTGTGTTTTAATATAGTTATTTCCAGGATGACATTGATCTCATAATGGGCATTTGAAAAAAAATGGCAATATCTATGTAACATATTTGAATTATAGCTGTTTGCTAATATTTTATCTTTCTAAAGTGAGAGGAATATATGTGTGTGTATGTGTGTGTGTGTGTGTGTGTGTGTATTACGTAGGATAAAATATAAAGCATCTCCATGAAACTATAATACTTGAACAAATTTTAGACTATGTACAAATAATGGGGAAGATTGAAATTATGGAAGGATTGGAAATTCTACATGAATGCTAAATGAAATATGATATGCAACTGCCTGGAAATGAAAAGGAAAGATAAAGAGACATCATTCGTTTTATTTTTACATAAACATATCAGTACACTTTAGGTATATGTTATGATCACATGCATCATTAGAAATTTGTACCTGTACAAAACATATCTTGTTCCTGGTTTTTTCCCATTCCCCTTCCCTCCATCCCATCCCTCCACCCCTTCTTATTTACAAAAGTTTTGCTTCCTGTTTTCTTTTTTCTTATATTTTTTTATTTCCCTACTTGCCCTCAACTTTCCCTTTGAAACTTTTCTTCATATTTCACATTTTTATTATATATTTTGGCCCTCATTTAGACTTTAAGGTTCTCACACCAGAGAAATAATTTGGTATTTACGTTTGTCTCATCTGTTTCACTTAAGAGTGTGGTCTTGATATACATCCATTTAGCTATAAATGTCTCTAGTTTATCATTCTTTATGGCTGAGGAGCACTACATTTACAATAAAAACACATCTTCTTTATCCAGTAACCAGTTAATGGGCATTTGGGCTGTTTCCAAGATTTAGCTAGTACAAACTGCCACCATCACTTGTTTTAAAATACAAAGTTTTCTTCTTCCGCCTACAATGTGAAGACATGAAATGACCGTGGGCAATATAATTTTATGAATAATTATTTCTTAATAACTGTACATTAAGTAGCAATGATTATGTTTAGAAGGTTTTTTTTCCATTCTGACATTAATGAGAAATAATATGGTCAGAAGTCTATGTAATATCTTGCTTCTTAGACACTGCTAATTGGATGATGATTTAAAAATTTTCTATTTAGAAACCTCCATCCATTGGATTCTGAAAATAGTACAAACACAATTTCTTTTTAAAGAAAATATCATTTTGGTTTTCTGGCATCTAAAGCAAGAGGAAATACGCTATCTTTAGCAACAGTAATAGAAAGTAACAGTAAAATGTGAAATAAGATGTAATTAAGCAAAGGCACTTAGAATAGTTATCTTGCAGTTTCCTATAGTCCTGTTATGTTCCACCATCCATAGTCACCCATGGGTTTAGTTATCTCATCCAAAGACAACCTAGTAAACCAAATCTTTTTCATTGCAAAAATGTAATGATTCATTTACTATTTTTATCAAGAAAAGTTTTAAATTTTGCACAACTAGAATTGCACACTGAAACTAAATTAGTGTCCATCAGCCATCAAAGTACTTTAATGCTTCAATGAGGTTACTTTTCCCAATACTGGGCAATAGAACAGTCCTTTCTAGAACTGCCAGTGACTCAAATCTTAGAGAATATCATGAAAGAACAACATTTTTTATAATTTTGGAGACTGAAGAGAACTATAACAACAAAAACAACAAATATATATATATGCATGTATATGCATATATCTTTAGGGAGATAAAGTGAGAGAAAAAGCTTTTTCTCTACTTTTTATATTCAAGAAGAATATACTTTTATCAGCCAATGTTGATTTTCTGGAAAAAACTTCAACTTCATTTCTAGACAAATAACATTGGTGTTGTAATTTAAGAGATTGGTTTAGACCTTCAGCTTGAAGTAATTGTACTGTTTTTAAAAATTTTTTATCTCATACAGACTGCATATTCCTTTCATAATATGATATATCATTAATTTTAATTCTGAGAGTTAATGGTGTTTCTCTTTGGGAAGTGTGTCTCTCTGATGCAGTAACGTCACAAGCGGGGTTTGATGTGCTAAGGACTAACACATAATTCCAACAGTCAATTCTCTCACCATTCCTTTGTTAACTCTTAGGTTAAAATGTTACACATAGAAACAGAATTTAAAGATGTTTTCTCACATTGTTTACTTTTGCCAGGACAAAAATTCACATGAATGTGAAGTAGGCCATGTGGAAATCAAATGGCTCTGCGGGTTAAAATCCCATTAGTGACCTCGATAAAGAAAACAATATAATGAAAAAGCAAAATTGGAAGAAAAGAGTTTCTTTGCTCATTACTGCTTGGAAACCCTGTATGTACAGTGCATTCATATTTTAGAAAAACTGTAACAAATAATACAAAACTCTACTTTCTCAGGTAATCTTTGACTCAACCAAGATTACTTATGTAAGTCTTATATGTATGATAAATTTATTTTGAGCCAGAAACATTTACCAGACCTGTATTTTTGACAGCCACTGTTGAACACAGATCTACAGGAGTTAAAATAACAATATCAATATAAATTATAATAAACTACAGAGGAACAAATTCAACACTGAAATTTTCAAGAGTACTAAGAATTAAAGCTGTATACTTGATACATATTATTATACTCAAAACATTCCAGTCTCTATCTTTTTCTAGCGTTTTTTAATTTTTTAGGGGTCAACATTAGCATTGGTCTTTCTTTTTAAAATTCAAAAATGATCCAGACAGAGATATCAAAGTTATATTAATTATCGCCATAGTTTTAGAATAAATTAATGAGCATTAGAACACTTGGCTTACATTTATGTCCATTTCCAAATAAGGCAGTCCAAATGAAAATCACTTCAAGCTTCAGGCCTGTGCCTTTCAAGAAACAGAATATACTACTAACTTACATTATGGTAGTTAATCACAATTTATTAGTTTTTAACATGTAAATGCATAGGTGATAAAAAGTGCCATGAGGACATTTATTATGTTTATGATAAAGACTTGTGAAGAACTCCAGATGTGATATTACATGCTATAATAAATTATAGTAAGTAAAGAGAATATTTTGACTGGGCTTAAATTGTACACCATGCACTGTTTTACCTGGCAGGGCAGCAGCGACAACCTGGACAGATTAAAAAAAAAATCTCTGCAATCATTCATTTTGTTTTCTAATGATGGAATTAAATACTAAAGAAGTAAAATAAATAATGCAAGCATAGCAAGTGCCAAGGAGGAAACAACATGAGATTTGGTGTGGGAGACTTTTTTCCTCCAAGGACAGGCTGAAATTTTTTGCTGGAATGGCTGCAGGAGCTATTATGGAGAAAATGATGTTTGAGTTAAAGTCTATATAGATGTGAGAGACTAAGTATGTACTGAGCAACATAAAATATAATCCCTCTTTAGAAAAAAACTTATGCTTCCAAATTAGGAGACTTGTATGCATGGAATAATGTGAAATAACAAAATACTACTACAAAGTGAGCTCAGGAAACAATAGAGAAAATGGTATGCCAGTCCCTTAGATGATAAAAGAAATTTTAATTTTCTCTGAATAAGAAAGGAAATAACTAAGTAGTTGGGAGTAGGGTAAGTGAAATGACCTACTTGATATTTTAATAAAATCAATATGACTGCTATTCTCACAATACAGCAAAATGTACAAGACTGAGTGCAGGCAGGCAATTAGCAGCCTACTGAAAAAAATATAAGAGATATATTGATAGCTTTTATCAGAGTTGTAGCAAGAGAAATGGCAAAAAGTGGACATTTTCTGAATATAATTCTAAAAGAATTATACCTGAAGGACACTGTTACTGATCTGAAATGAGAAATTAAATACCTCTCTCTCTCTGTCCCTCTCTCTCTCTTCTCTCTCTTTCTCTTACATTTAACTGAATGAGGGAGCTACACAGGAAGAAGGGAGGTATTATAGAGTTGTTTGAAGGTTAGTGGAAGATAAGAGGACTTTCTATTTAGAAGCATACTATACAAAAATGTGGAAATTTAAAGCAGTCAGTTATGCATGCAAGTCTAGATCTAAGAAAGATGCCTATCCTAGAATAGCAGCATTTAGCTGCCTGTACTGCTATGCTTTAAATGATATAACATGGTCAGTCAGTATACAGGTAAAGATTAAAAGACGAAACATGAAAGTGTAAGTGTTAATGAAACGTATATATTAAAATGACCCTGTAAAAGAGCCTGACAAAGAGAAACAAGGATGAAAGCAAATGGAGAGTCCTGGAAGCTGGTTTTAGATGTGTTCTTTAAGAGGGTTGACTATACTCTATGCTGAAATTCCTTCAGAAAAAACCAGAACTGATCATTGACTTCTAAATTATAGAAGTAGCATCAGAAGTAGTTTTGAGGAAATGGATGTAGTTGTAAAGTTATGATTTAGATAAATTAAAAAGTGAACATATACTACAAAGCCACTGTGATAAAAACAGCATGGTACTGGCAAAGAAATAGGCCTGAGGATCAATGGAACAGACTGGAAGACACAAAAACAAATGCAGATGTACTCAGCTACCTCATCTTAGACAAAGGAGCTCACCATCCTCAGTGGAGGAAAGATAGCCTCTTTAATAAATGGTGTTGGAAAAACTGGATATCAACCTGCCACAGATTAAAATTAGACCCTTATCTTTCGCCATGCACTAAATTAAAATCCAAATGGATTAAAGATCTAAATATTAAAACAGAAACATTAAACTTGCTGGAAGGTAAGTTAGGCAGAACTCTGGAAGACATTGGTATAGGAAAAGACTTTATGAACAAATCCTCAGTAGCACGGGAACTAGCAGAAAGAATCAACAACTGGGATCTCATCTTACTAAAAAGCTTCTGTACTTCAAAAGAAACCATTAGCAGAACTAAGAGACAATCTACAATGTGGGAAAAAATTTTTACCAGCTGTACCTCAGACAAAGGACTATTATCAAGGATATATAAAGAACTCAAAACAATCAGTCCCCCCAAATATAAAGACCCGATCCAAAAATGGGCATCCGAAATGAACAGACATTTCTCATACAAAGAAGTAAAAGCAGCAAGAAAATATATGAAAAAATGTTCCACATCACTGGTCATTCGAGAGATGCAGATGAAAACAACACTGAGATTCCACCTCACCCCACAAAGAATGGCTGCTATCAAGAAATCACACAATAACAAATGTTGGCGGGGTTGTGGGGAGAAAGGAACCCTCCTCCATTGTTGGTGGGAGTGCAGACTAGTGCAACCACTATGGAAATCAATATGGAGATACCTCAAAGAGCTTGGACTGGAGGTTCCATTTGACCCAGCCATCCCTCTGTTGGGTATCTTTCCAAGAGAACTAAAAGAATCATATCACAGAGAAGTATGCGCACCCATGTTTATAGCGGCACAGTTTGTAATAGCTAAATCTTGGAAACAACCTATTTGCCCATCCGTTGGAAACTGGATAAAGAAGTTGTGGTTTTTCTATAAAATGGAATATTACTCAGCCATAAAGAGCGAGAGAATAGATTCATTCATAGGAAAATGGATACATATTGAAGATATACTCCTAAGTGAAATAAATAAGTCCCACATGTGTAAATACCAAATAGTTTCCCTGGTGTGAATATTCTGCAACAATGCATAAGATTCTAATAAGATTACTGACATTTAGAAATGAGAGGAAAGGAGCTAAAGGTGTAGGGAAGGTGTGATACGTAGGGGAAGAACAAAAAGGGAAAAGAAAAAAATGTGAGAGAATGAAAAGATGAAAATAAAGTGTTTGTAGATGTGGAGGGGAGGAGGGGGTGAAGGGAGGGCAGAGGTAAGGGGAAAAAATGAGAATCAAGACTTGCCATGTAAAGGTACATGATCCCAACAATGAATGTAACTGTACTGTATCCCTAAATGTACCAATAAACTCAATAAAAAAAAAAGTGAACATATACAAGGTTAATTTTTAAATCTGAAGACAATCAAAACTATAAATTTACCCCCCCCGAACTCAACTACCATACTACTAGCAAACATTGAATAAATGAAAGTGGAATAAAGGAATAATAGTGGTTGGATATGAGAAGAAAACAAATATGGAAAGAGACACAGTGCTAGAAGATACAAGTATTGGATTTGAAAATTTATCAAGAGATAGTATATACAGTGTTTCTCCAGAGAAAATCAAGCAATGATTAAGACCTAAGAGAATAGGAGCAAATTGGGAATCATAAAAGTGCCTATTCTATGTATAATTCTCATTCTAGATGGGATGAACCCAGAGCGGAGTACAGCTACTATGCTAAGACAAAGTTGCACATTTTTAAAGTGAAAAAAGTATCAATTTAAAGATTCATATTCTGAAACTTTGGCACAGTCAGCATCTGAAAGGGCTGTGTGTGTGTGCTTGTGTGTGTGTGCATTTTTGTGCACATATACTCATGTGTGCATGCAGAGGTGAAATAATGGACTGAAAATATCATTTGTTTTCAAAACAAAAACAATACTAAAAGAAAAATATTAAAAAACAGCCATAGATTTAAAATGTCATCTACAGTAGAATAAAAATTTGCATATGTTAACCCAATTAAACACTTCTCATATGACGATATTCAACAGTAAACTGTGCAATTTTGTGGAATAACAATCATAAGGTATTGAACTACAGAAGCTACACACGAAGAAGTATATATTCTAACTCTACTGTTTCATCTACATAAATATAAAAAATAAAGTTGCAGCTTTGATTCAGAATAGTACCAAGCTTGGGGGAATGCCGTAATCTGCCATGTCTTATCAGAAGTTTCTTAAATTTATAATCTGGGCTATAATTCTGGGTACAGTGAGGGGTAATATTAATACATTAATCTCGGTAAGTGTATACTTGTGATTTATATATTTATATTTTACTTGAATATATATTTAAAATATAAAAATATATATGATATATAAAATATATACAATTTAAACTTATATAAACATATTTATATAAAATATAAAATATACATTTTAAAATATTTATATTAAGAAAAATGTAGAAAGTAATGATCTAAATTTTCTCCAATTATTTTTATAACTCTCTTATTCCTCTTTGCTGTCCTGGGAAGACCCAATAATTTGAGTACATTAAAAGTGTTATATTGAAGATCAAGTTTATTTGCATTACCCATTTGGATAAAATATAAATCAATACAAGTCTGATATTTCATCTTACTGGAGTCAGAATGGCTATCAACAAGAACTCAAAGAACAAAAAATGCTGATGAGAACTGAGGACACAATAACCTTTTTACAATGTTGACAGGAATGTTAACCAGTACAATCATTATAGAAATTGGGGTGGCAATTCCTCAAAACATTAAATGAAGAAATTCCATTTGACTCAAATATAGCTTCCCTGGGTATATTCCTGAAACAATTAAAGACGTTGTACTATAGGAACAAATGCATAGCCATGTTTACAGCAACAAAATTTGTAATATCTAAGCTGTGAAAACACTCTAAATACCCAGCAACAGCATCAGCAGGCGCAAATATAAAATAAAATATAATATAAATATAAAACATAATATTATTCAGTCACAAGGAAGAATGAAATCATATCACTTACAGGAAAATGGATAGATCTTGAGACCGCAATGAGAGTGAAATAAGTGAGATACAGAAGTATAAACATTGCATGATTTCTCTTATGTGAGAAACCCAAAATATAAATTAAAGAGTAAAAGGAGAGAGAGATGGTAGAAAACAGAAAGGCATACTTCTTAGAGAAAGAATCAGGATAAGGAAGGAGGAGTCAACGAGACAAGCTTAACTGATCAAAAATAACATAGAAATGATATCTACTGCATTAAATCCCAGAACAAATGTAACTCTTATGTATCACAAATATACACTACAGCTTTCGAGTTCAAGCTAAAATAGTAGCACATGGGTCACCTATCTATGAGAGGCGTGCCTATCTATGAAATGGAACTAAGAAGAAAAGATCTCAGCTTTTGTATAAAACTGTAGCTTGTGATAAATAAAAATACAGATGTTGTAGGCAGAATTCTTAGGTATTCTCTCATCCGTGTGTGGTATATATTCTGTCTATAGCCACTTCCAATTGAGGACAATCGGGCTGGGACCTGTGAATATAGAGATATTCACTACCAAGTTTAGTTATGTGACTTGACTCAGGTAATGAAACATCTTCGTAATTATCCTATGATGTATAAGATGCTGACATAGCAGAGTTGGGAAGCCAGGAAGAACCCTGCTGGCTTTGGAAATACGTCTTCATATTATAAGATCATGCTTGGTTTTTTTCTTCAGAGGGATTGTACTTGCTATTCCTCAGGATAAATTTAACTTAGTCCCTCACATCTGCATACACTTCATCCCCAGGATCATTTTCTCCATAAAGTTGCAGAAGAATTTTAGTTGAAAAGACCTAGACAGAAAGTGAAAGTAAAGAACGTTATGGAAAGAAAAGAATAAAGATAAATTAATAAATAAGGAATCAGTTCACAGTCAGACCAATTTATTATAGCTAATGTTGAGACATCAGATGTACCTTCACAGTTCTAAAGCTACTAAAAGATTCTGAGTATTCAAAAGCTCTAGATGGGTGCTTCTCATACATTTCTCTGTGCAGTTCTTCAATAAGTTCCCTATAATTATTATGTAGTTTTTGATATATTCCTTGCAATCTGATAAAACCCAAAACCCAAAATTCAGAAGTAAATTTTAAAAGAAAATACTGAACATTATAACAAATGAGAATTCTGTTAAAATGATATACTAGGACATAGCTACATACCAAAAAGGAAGTATAAAATTATATTTCAGTCATATAACAATAAAAAGAATTATATGACTTATCAGTCTAGTTTTCTATACTTCTCTTTTGCTATTTTAATAAGAAAGAAGAAGTTGGGTTTGAAACCAGTATTTTAGAGGTTTAGTTTTCTCTAATTACTGTAATTATTATAATTAGCTAGCTATGTAGTCAACACTAGTTACACTTAGTTATCAATGGCTAAGCAAAAACTGAAAATTTAGAGTTGAGATAAAAATGCAAAGTTTAATAAATCAGACAAAGAAGCTAAAATATTGCATGATCTCTCTTTCTTTTGAGACAGAGTTTCAATGTGTAGTTCAGGATGGCATTGAACTCATTATATAGCCCAGGCTGGACTTGAACTTGTAGTGATCCTCATGCCTTAACCTCTCAAGTGCTGGCATTGCAAGCAAATGCCACCATGACTGGCTACATGATTTTTCTTATATGAGACACCCAAAATAAAAGTAAATTAAAGAGCAAAATAAAAGGAAGATAACAGGAAAGAGGGAGACAGATTTTTTTTATGAGGGAGAAGTGGAAGCAAGAGGAAAGGGGACCAAGGGATGGTGGGAGGGGAGGAGGAAGGGGAAGGGAATAAAGAAAAAAGAATAAAAATGTATTATGGGTATGTGCCAACTCCCCCATGATGAATGCGATTGATTATTATACACTGCAAACATGTACTAATAAAAATAAAAATTTTTAAAAATAAAAAATTTATTTAGAACTTATATAAAGTAAGAAAATTGAAGACATAAATGATACCATAGTCCAATGAATGGATTTTTGGAACAGATCAGAGAATAAGCAAACAGCAGACTACACATTCCTTCCTTGTGTCCCAGGAACATTCTCCACAATATACCATATCCTAGGCTATTAATTTTGAAGTACATAAATCATAGAAAGGGTGTTATTTTAACCACAATGATACAATAATGAAAATAACAAAGACATTTTTGAAAATCAAAAACTACATAGAAATTAAAGAGCACAGTGATATAAATCATGAATGGGTCAATGAAGTTTTCAGAAGGAAAATGACATGAAGACAAAATTACAGAATATCAAAATTTGAGTGATCTTTAAACCATCCCTTAAAGGAAACATTTATAATTGAAACATTTACACTAAAAATACTCTCAAATGAATTTTCTCTTTCAAATAAATTTTGTAAAATAAAACATGGGTGCTAAATCACAGAACATAGAAGCAAAAAATTGAGACATGACCAAAAAATGAATAAAGAAAAATAAAGAATAGCTACGTCTCTTTATTTCTCAGAAAATACCAGAAAATCAACCAAATTATCACATCAAGGAAAAAATAAATGATCTTACCCAAAAGGTTGAGAAGTGATAAAGATGCAATTTTTTAAAGTTGGGAATTAAAAGAGACAAAATTAATGTAACAGAAGAGATGACTGACCACACAGAAATAAAAACAGATACTAAGGAATGCTATTAAAATTTTAATGCAAACAAGTTAGATGACCTAAATGAAATGGGCAAAATCTTAGTAAAACACACACTGCCAAATATCTCAAAATAAATAGATAATATAAATAGAATTACAGAATAAGTAGATTGCATTGTAATTAATTATTCTCACATACATACACACACACAAAATTCTAAAACCAGATGTCTTCTCCAGGAAGTACTGTAGAATATTTAAAAAACATTAATCCTAGTGCTTACCAAACTCTATAAAATAATAAAGACATGCAGTCTTTGATGCCACAGGTATTTTTCCACTTCCCAGAGAAAGATGTACAATGTGCAATTAAGCAGGTGAAAAAATATTCAATATCATTAACCATTACAACTGCAAATCAAAAACCACAAAACAAATATCAAATTTTTTTATAGCATGATTTTATTAATGAAAACTGGAAATCAGCTTGGTACCATTGAAGTGAATATGTTATGTTACAGTATACTCGTGCAGAAATAGTAAAACCTACTATAATCATATTTTTATTGAAAATATTTTTATCAGTATAAAATAGAATACAAACTGAAAAGTATAATTCAGAAACTATATTTATATATGCAAAAATTTTACATACATTATATTATAAAAGGAAAACACATAATGTTAATGAATCAGTGACAATTTTTTTTTATACATTTTGCCATTGAATCCTTCATTTTTTTTGTCTGTTGGTTGATTTTTGGCACCAGGGATCGATCTTGGGACCTTGAGATTGGTAGGTAGGAGGAGGCACCACTGAGCTAAAGCCTCATCCCATATCCTTCATTTTTTATTTTCAGGTACTCTATTGAGCAAAGGCCATCTTCCAGTGAAAAACATTGTTTGTATATTTTTCCCAAGATAGAATATGCATTATTTCCTACTCTTCATGTATGTTTTCTATACTATATAATAAATTAATAATTTCAAATGAAATAAAACTTTAAACGATATTTGTAAAACTAGAAAGCTTCTATTTATTGAAATGTGGTAAATACTACATTTCCCTTGAAGTTGCAAAAGCATTCAAAGAATATGTATTCTTTGGGAGTTTTGAGGATTTAGAATGGTTTCAGATCTATTGGTTTCTGGTAAATACGAAAGAATAAAGTTTGTGGGTTTGGGTTTTCATCTTTTTTATTTTGACTACCATCATAAGCAGAATGACAGAAAGGCAAAAAGAGAATCTGGAAAGAAATAAAACCTTTATGGTGTGAGGAATGAAAACTCTGATAAGTTAAGGCAATGAGCGGACTCAGGGGCTGTTTTGAAATCTCCATCCTTTCCCCAAAGTATATCAACCCTTCAGTTTTCATGCATAAACGTTTGCCTGGAGACTTCACATGCGTTCTGCCTGGATAGATTTCTTGTTCTCTGCGGATCAACAAATGTTGCAGCGACCCTCTCTATGTGCAAGGGAGAGTTCCACAGTCATCATCAAGCAGCTTATAGCTTTTGGAAGAACCCAGAAAAATAGCTCTAGATACAGATGTAAATGTATACATGAATAAATATATAGGATGTCTACACACGAATGATGAATAACTTAAAATATTTAGGGACGAAATATTTTCAGAAGAATATCTATTAGGATAACTCAGGGTGCAAAAGAACTCTGTAAATTGAAATAAAGAAAGTAGTAAAGTTAATCAGAACGGGAGCAGAAGTCAAATGCTAGTTAAGGAATCAGCAGTACGTAAAGATGCAAAGACAGGAAAAAGATCTAATGAATCCAGATATATCAAAATTTTTATAAAACACTCTAGTGATTTCAGGGCTTTAGTAATGCTTTATATACTGTTTATGCACACAGTAATATTGCTGTAACACTTTTTCTCAATTTCATATCTGAGTAAAATGTGAATTTCTAGTATTCACTAAAAGTATTCTTATAATCGTATTTGAATATGTAAAATGATGTGTTTAGTTTATGGTTTTTATGATGTAGTATATCCAGTCAAATATACGGTGAATATGAATTACAGTTTACAATATTCAAATTAATAAACAATATTATGAACTATGTCTGAAAATCATTGCTGTGGGTCTGGCTGCTGATAAATACTTCATCCTGGGCTCCTCTTTCTTTTGGAAGTGGTTTGCTTGTGTGACTAGTTACACCTCAGTCCTCCCACTTCTCTTCTCCAACTGTATTATCACTAAGCCTTTATTAATACATTAATCTATATAGGAATTTATTTTTTCTTCACTGTGACTGAATGCATCCCATGGGTACACTATTTAATGATGCTTTTATCCTTAGCTCAGGATAATTAATTAGAAAGACTTCATGCCAACATAATGAGCTACAAAAATACAAATATGGTCAATGAGTTGGGTTTTTTTTTAATTATTTTTTGGTACTGCGGACCTTGAGCTTGCAAGACAGGCACCGTGCCACTGAGCTACATCCTGTGCCCCAGTGAGATTTTTTTTTTGTATTGTTCTGTATTGGCTGGAAGATAATTCAGATAATCCTAACTATTCCTGAATTTTTCTCCCAGTTTTAATAAAAACTAAAATAAAATATTAAAAAATAGCACAGAGCTGGAAGACTATATGACGTTGGGGCCCACTTTTTTGTTTTGTTTTGTTTTGTTTTGTTTTGTTTGTTTGGTTGAGACAGGGTCTCACTATGTAGTTGCGACTGACCAGGAACTCACTATGTAGCCTATGCTGGTCTCAAACTAACAGCGATCCTCCTGCCTCAGCCTCCCAAGTGCTGGTATTATAGGCATTCGCCAACACACCCAGCTCCCACTTTGAAAATAGCTTAACAATTATGTTTTTTTCTAAAATGTATTGTGTTAATTTTCTCTCAACTGTATCTTTTTTAATAGTATTTATTGTGTATACTTGAAGTTCATGACATATTATTGGATTTTATGTATGCATATATAGACAGAAATAGACAATAAAATAGTTACTATTTTAAAGAAAATTAACATTCATCTTCTCAAATAATTATTTGCTTGTTCAAGAGTAGCTACAATTTATTCATTTTACACAGATACAAATTTTTATATTTATTTATTTGGGCAGTAAAATTAAAAAAAAACATAACAGTATATACTGAAGAATAGAAGTTTGTAATTCCTAATTTTCAAAAATAAAGAAAAATTTAAAAATTGCTTAAGTATTAATCAATATATTGATTAATACAAAGTGATAATGACCTATACATAAGAAACATAAGGAGCTGATTGTTACAAACAACTTTTCTGAAATCAGGGAGAATGTCTCTTTTTTAACATAACATCCAATTATCAAGTGGAATAATTCCCATTTTCCTTATGTTCTTAAATCAAGCTCCAGAGAATGATTTTCCTTTCTCCCAATTCTAACGAACCTGAGTTTCATCTTCCTCACATAACTGAGATTTGGCAATCAATCTTTCTTGACTTTGCCAACATTCCTTGATTAATGACCACTACTAAGACTAGTAAATAATTATAAATATGACAACTGAAAGAAAGCACTGCTCTAGAAGCTACTGTAGATATTAATCACACAAATGAGCTAGGTACCCCGATAGCATTCTCTAATGGTAACCACTTGTCTTGTTTTATTTATGACTTCAGTTCCATTCTTGTTGGTGACCCAACAGCTTTCTCCCACCCTCCTGACATGGAAAGGTTACCAGACCTGGCCCTTTCTAGCAACATCTTTGTTAAGCGCTTGAAGGGCAGGCAACAGGAGACCACTTACTTCTTGTGTCTGTTGAGGACCACAAACACTCCACTCAACATGCTGTATAATATAATTTCTTTCTAACATACCAGCCAACCCATTTAACGACATTAACTGCACTACAGTTAATTTAAGTGTAATCAGTCAATCTCTGATCTACTTTATAAATAGTAATGAATACAAATAAGCACTTCAAACCCAGATCTTTAAATTATTATCTTTCTGTGCTATTCATTCAATACAAATTCTGAGAAATCAAAAGCAAAGTTTTTAAAATATATTATGTAGTTTCATAAATTATAGATAAATGATAAATTTCAAATAAATGCAATGGAAAACAATATTTATAAGGTTAAAATTTCAGTGAAATTGTCCTGATGGTTTTGTTTCCAATTATTCTGGCTGCAAAAATGTGAAAATCTTTTTATTTCAACAAACTGAATAAAGAAGCCATTTGATGTTTTTCTTAGAACATACTTTTTCTGTTAAGTTTTCAATGTTGTTTTTCATGTGAATGGCAGTAATAGGGGTTTTCAAACATTTTTGACAACTAAAATAGTTCCTTCCACTCTTATCATCAAGGTGTCACTAATACTCAAATTTGCATGTAAATTCCTCTTCCTCACCATAGAACATGTGAATAAAGGAAATAACTATATGCTTTTCAGATTGGGTACAAAGCACCTCAGGAAAATAGGATGTGTTCTGTTGATAGCAAGGTGAAGAAGACAGCTGCTGGAGACGATGATTGTGTAAAAGCATCTCTGGGAAGGATTTGAAATTGCGTTTTTGGAGGGGAGTGCTTCCCAGAGCTGATGCTCCACTAGCTATCCCAAGACACACACTTTCCAGTAAGCAAATCTTTTAAATTACCTCTTTACTGCATGCCTGTCCCATTAGCACAGCCACCTCCTCATGGCTCACACTGATGTAACGATCACTTCTGAGGCATTTATACCCCGGGCCTGACTGGCTGGTTGCCTCTTACTCCATGGCAAGATTATTGATTGTGGATGCTTATTAAGCAAGTATGAGACAATAAGCCATGAGTGCTGTTGGTAATTCAAGAGGCAAAACTAGCAATTATACAGGGATCAGGAGGATTATTACATATGTGGCCTTGGAAAATATGACTGATTGCTATGGCAGTGCCGTGATGACTGTTTGAATTTAAATGTATTATTATTGATTTTTTTGTTTTTATTGCATTTTAAATTGACAGATTTTTAACACAAGTAGTCCATTCTATTCACCTGCCAGATCCTACTACTGTAACTTGATGATTTATGGACATGTCCAGCAGGTAAAATTTCTACTGCTCATTTCAAGCAAAATACTACTGGGTACTCTTCAATTGTGCTTTCTTTACAGTACTTTCTAAATGTAACACATGTTGTGCTTGAGAATTGCATAGCATGCTGATTTTTGATCTGTTGGCACTTTTGTGCTCTATATAAAGATGTTAGCTAAAATCATTAAATAGCATTGAAGTTTCTTCCAGAATGAAAACAGCTATCACCATGTCTCGCTGTCTTTTTCTTCTGTAAGTAAAATCTGTCAAAAAGACATTTTCAAAAGTCAAAATGTGTTTAAAAGCTCAGAGAAAACTATAAAATGTCAATAATCTTAAGTTTAAATTTAGCAAAGTGAGCATATTCTGTAATGTATTACTTTAAATGGTCAGTATAGCTATTTCAAGTCATTTCAAACTGAGAAATAAAGAAATGCAAATTTTCTGAAACACTAACTATTGTGAATGGAGGAAGAAAAGTGTATGTAATTTATTTTATGTTAAGTTATGACACAACTTTAATTTACTTACTATGAAAGGAGTTCACACACAGTTCTTTTTGTTTGTTTGTTTTTGTTTTTTGGTGCTGGGAATCAAACTTGGGACCTTGCCCTTATGAGGCAGGCCACAGCACCGCTGAGCTAAATCCTCAGCTGGAATGAGTTTGTATTTAGAGTTATGGACTTCATTTTTAAAACAGAGATGAAAACTAACAACTTGTCCATAGAATAAATAAAGAAATAGATACCAAAAAGTAAGAAATTCAACTTAGCATGCACTGATCCCATTAGAGTTAAAACTGAAAGAATAATAATAGTTATTACTAGTCTTACTATCACCAACATTTTTTACTAAATGCCATGCACACACTGCATATCATTCTAGCACTGAAGTAAGTTCATGAGCTATGTGTTTCAGAAATGTTTGAACATAGAAGAAGCTGAGACTATATCAGTTTTTTTAACTGAAGACAGATCACTCATGAAAGATAGACACAATGAAATTAATGCCTAGCTACAAACTTCTTGCCTTTAACTCAGCACTGTCAGTCCATGCCTCTAGTATTGTGATTCTGCTTTTAAGAATTTAACTATCCATCCATTCAAGAAGCACTGAGTGATTTCTACACGGCAACACTATTCATAGGTCCTTCCTCTTTGTGTATGACTGTTATGTGTGTGTGTGTCTGTGTGTGTGTGTGTGTGTGTGTAATATATCAAGGAATAAAAACTCAAAGTCCCACATAATCTCATAAAGTAAAATATAATATAACATCCAGTGGAGATAAAATATAGCAAAGGAAAATACATTCAGTGAGAGGAACTCATTTGGAGAATGTACTTTAAAAAAAAAAAAGAGCCTTGAGTCCAACAGATATTATATTTTAGATTCGTAAAATGGCTCCAAGAGAAAGCATAAATTTGTTAATTGGTTTTATAATCATATGTTTAGAACTACACTTTCCAATGTGGTCACCACTAGCCACATGTGGCTTTAGATTTAATTTTAATTAAACAACATTAAAATTCAGTTCCCCATTTATATGAGCTGTGTTTCAATTGCTAAACAAATATATGGCAGGTTCGATGATACGCGTTAGAGAATGAGGTTAGCATGTACATTGAGAATTGAAAGTTTTTAATCTAAAAGTACAAAATCTAATAATATGTTAAATGTTTAATATAATGAGTACTATTTTTAAATTATATTTTATTACTGCATATTTGTTATGAACATTTCCTATATGAATTTAATGTATCTTAATTCCAAACATGTTATCCCCCTCTTTTTCCTTCCTCATTTCTCTGACCCTCTTCTCTGTCTCTAGAGTCTAACTCCTGGCTACTTGTCATCTTTCCTCTACTATATTTTATTTATACATACTTTAGGTTTTTCATATAAGAGAAAACATAACATTTAACTATCTCCATTTAACTAATTTCACTAAACATGACAATTTCTAGTTTTATCCATTTTCCTTCTTCTGTATGACTAATATTCCCTTCATTTTTTTACTCATTCAGCTATTGATAGGCATCTGTGGTCTGTGACCATTGCTTCGCTATTATGACTTGTGTTGCTATAAGCATTAATAAGCATGTATTACAATAGTATGCAGACATTGGTTCTTCTGGTAATGTGCCCAGCACTGCCACACCTGAGCCAAATAGTGTTTACAGTATAATCTGTTGGAAAATGTCCATAGTAGTTGTACTCATTTGTATTCCTATCAGCTATGTATGAGGGTTCCTTTATTCATTCATCCTCACTGGTACTCACCGTTTTTTATATTCTTGATGATACCATTCTGACTGGGGGTGTGATGAAATATTAAGATAATCATGATTTGAAAATCTTGATAGCTAGAGATGTTGAACATTTTTCCATATACTTTTTGATTGTTTGAAATTTTCTTTTGAGAGGGTCTATTTAGTTCAGATTTCCATTTTTGTATTGGTTCACAAAATTTTAGGATTAAATTTTTTTAGTTCTTTTTGTATTGTTCACGTGAATCCTCTATCAGAAGATTAGCAGGGGAATATTTTCTCCCATTAAGTGAGTTGTATCTTCATTCTGTTAACTTTTGTTTTGTGTGCCATGCAGAAAGCTCTTAAATTGACTTGGACACATTTGTTGATTTTTTTAAAATATTTCCTATATTTTTGAAGTCTTATTCAGGAAGTATTTGCCTCTGTCTACAGCTAGAAGTGTTTCCACTATGTTGTCTTCATGCAGTTTTGGTGTTTCTTGTTTTAGTAGTAGTCCTTTGATCTATTTCGGTTTGTTTTCAATAGATGATGAGAGATAGGGACTATGATTTCAATATTCTGCTCGTGTATATCTGGTTTTCTGGCACCATGAAAGAGTTTTTTCTAGCATATGTCTTTTTTCACTGTGTCAGAAATAGCACGGCCATACACGTTCTTGGGTTTGTTTCTGTGTAGTCTGTCTATTGCAATGCTCTACGATTTAGTCTTGGGCCAGTAACATATTATTTCCATCGGTACAGTTCGTTATAGTGTAGCTTGGAGTCGGCTGCAGGGATGCCCGCAGTGTTGCACTTTTCATTCTGTGTTGCCTTCACTATTCTAGGTTTTTTCTGATTCCAAATAAAGTTCAGAAATGCCTTTCCTAGTTCCGTGAAGTATATTGTTGGTCTTTTAATAGGGATTGCATTTCACCACTTTTTTATTTTTGCTAATGTGGCCAGTATTAAATCCAATGATATAAGAGCAAAGACTATCTTTTCATGTTCTAATGACCCTTTTGGCCCTTGGTTTCTTTTTTCAATTTTCTATAACCAATAGTGGACTTTCACCTCTTTCTTTATGTGGATTTCCGGCCTTTTTTATAAAGGTACTGTAAATGGAATTATTTTTCTGATTTATTTATTGGTTGGCTCCTTGTTGCTATACAGGAATGAGAATGATTTTTCTGTGTCAATTTTGTTTCCTTCCAGTTTGATAAATTTGCTTATCATACTTAAATTTTGTTTTGGAGTTTGTTTGTTTGTTTTTTAGGTGACTTTTACAAACAATAAAATCATCTAATAGGAATAATTTGAATGTTAATTTTCATATTCCTATCCCTTTTACTTATTTATATTGCCCGATTACTCTGGCTACTGTTCTGAGAATTCAGCTGAACAGAAATAGTGACATTTGCACGTACTTATCTTGTCCCAGATATTAAAGGGATTTCTTTGCATTCTCTTCCCCATTCAATATGGTAGCCTTGGGTCTGGTATATGTGGTGCCTATACATTTTGAGGTAAGGGCCTCTACTTATTTTCAGCAGGGTTCATTTTTCAATAATGAAAGAGAGATGAATTTGGTTGGTTTTTTTAGCATTTATTGATATTATCTGATTTTTATCCTACATTTTATTTATGTGATAAATTACTTTATGGTGAACCATCCTTTCATTCCTGGGAGAAAACAAAATTAGTTATGAGGTCTGATCTTCTTAATATAGTGTTTAATTCTGGTTTTGAGGATTTTTATGTCTTTCCTGATTGCAAATTTAGTCTGTAATTTTTTATTCAAATGCTTATCTATTTTCAGTATCATGGTATGGCTACTTTCATCGAACGAATTTGGAAAGGCATCTTCCTTTGCTATTGCATAGAACAGTTTGGAGTACACTGGGGTTAATTCTTTTTTTTTCAGCTTTAATTGAGTTTATTGGTACATTTTAGGGATACAGTACAGTTACATTCATTGTTGGGATCTTGTACCTCTATATGACAAGACTTGATTCTCATTTTTTCCCCTTACTTCTGCCCTCCCTTCACCTCCTCATCCCCTCCCCATGTACAAACACTTTATTTTCATCTTTTCATTCTCTCACACTTTTTTCTTTTCCCTTTTTAATCTTCCCCTACCCATCCGACCTTCCCTACACCTTTAGCTCCTTTCTTCCCATTTCTAAATGTCAGTAATCTTGCTAGAATCTTATACATTGTTACAGATTATTTAAACCAGGGAAACTATTCGGTATTTACACATGTGTGATTTATTTATTTCACTTAGGAGTATATTTTCAATATGCATCCATTTTCCTATGAATGAATCTATTTTCTCCTTCTTTATGGCTGAGTAATATTCCATTTTATAGAAAAACCACATCTTCTTTATCCAGTTTCCAATGGATGGGCAAATAGGCTGTTTCCAAGATTTAGTTATTACAAACTGCGCCGCTATAAACATGGGTGCACATACTTCTCTGTGATATGATTTTTTTAGTTCTCTTGGAAAGATACCCAGCAGAGCGATGGCTGGGTCAAATGGAACCTCCAGTCCCAGCTCTTTGAGGTATCTCCACATTGATTTCCACAGTGGTTGCACCAGTCTGCACTCCCACCAACAATGGGAAGGGTTCCTTTCTCCCCACAACCCCGCCAACATTTGTTATTGCATGATTTCTTGATAGCAGCCATTCTTTGTGGGGTGAGGTGGAATCTCAGTGTTGTTTTCATCTGCATCTCTCGAATGACCAGAGATGTGGAACATTTTTTCAAATATTTTCTTGCTGCTTTTACTTCTTTGTCTGAGAAATGTCTGTTCATTTCGGATGCCCATTTTTGGAGTCTTTATATTTGGGGGGACTGATTGTTTTGAGTTCCTTATATATCCTTATATATCCTTGATAATAGTCCTTTGTCTGAGGAACAGCTGGTAAAAATTTTTTCCCACATTGTAGATTGTCTCTTAGTTCGGCTGATGGTTTCTTTTGAAGTACAGAAGCTTTTTAGTAAGATGAGATCCCAATTGTTGATTCTATCTGCTAGTTCCCGTGCTACTGAGGATTTGTTCATAAAGTCTTTTCCTATACCAGTGTCTTCCTTAGTTCTGCCTAAATTACCTTCCAGCAAGTTTAATGTTTCTGTTTTAATATATAGATCTTTAATCCATTTGGATTTTAATTTAGTGCATGGCGAAAGGTAAGGGTCTAATTTTCCTAAATGTCTGGTATAATGCAAAAAAAATTTCATGCAATCCTAGGTTTTCAATTCTTGGTAAACTTTTAATTACTACTTCAGCCTAATTACTTATTACTGATGTATTAGTTTTTATATTTTCTTAGTCCAATTTAAGTTGTTCATATGTATGTAGGAACTTATCCATTTCTATTAGATTCTTCAATTTGTTAGAATATAAATTTTAAAAATAATTTCTGAAGATCCTCTGAATTTTACTGATGTCTATTGTAATTTCACTCAATTCTCATTTTATTAATTTAAAACTTTCTTTTGGTAACTTTGACTAAGAGTTTATCATTTATGTTTACATTTTAAAAAATCATTTGACATTTTTATCTTTCTTTGGTTTCATTTTCATTAATTTCCATTTCAATCATTATTATTTATTTTCTTCTACTGCTTTTGAGTTTAATCTTTCTGATTTTTGTGAGGACCTTTAGATATATACTTATTTTAATTGTTTAGGATTGCACAACTGGGTGAGTGGCCAACTGTAGCCATCTTGCTGGCTTCTTTTCTCTTAAGTTTTGGACCTTTCATGGAATGGTGTGGTTTCCAGGCCTTTACTGCAAGAAGCAGCCAGGCTTGAGGGTGACCTTCACTTCTTTTCTTAGCTTTTTCTTTTTCTCTATTTCACCTGTTGCATACCCTATTCAAAAGTTGCATCCATTGTTGGTATCTGTAATAACTCAGGTAGACACACTGGCTTACTGGTATATACCTTAGTGTTATCTGTGATTGCTGCTTCCTCCTTACCACCATGATCTGGAAATCCTGATTAAATATTTTTAAAGAGAATGATATTTTAATTAAGAATGTCAGAAAAATTTATTTTAATTTTATTTATTCTCCTTTAGAAAGCACAAGAATTTCTCTGTCTTGATGTACAGTGATATACACTACATGTAATATAGTTTTGCAAATGAATTATAAATTATCTCAAGTATCATTATCTCTAATTTACAAAATTATATTGCTAGATATGCAAAATCGAATGTATAATAAGCTGTCTTAACTCCATTCCCAGGATAGTGGTAGAAGGAACCCAGTCCACTTTCAAATATGCACAAAGCACCAATTTTTCCTGATAATTAAGATCGCAAAAGTTTAGTTCTATCATGTAACAATTCCAATAACTACATTTTAACACAAGTTATATAAGCAAATCCCATATTATGTTTTTTAATTTCATGCATTGTTTTTCCCACTCTTTCAATTAAATTTGAAATATTTCCATACGCAAGTGGCAGATCAAGGTCCCAAGACCTAGATTGGTTTGTACATAATTTCATATATCTTCTAAAGCTGTAGATTAAAAATTCAAAGAGTAAATGAATAGTAAACAGTATCCTGCTCCTTGGTTATAAAGTGAGTTTTAACACTTTTTTATTTTAATTCTACTACTCTATTTTAATTGGAATTGTGCAGCAACTTCATTATTTTAAAGTAAATGTTTTAACAATTATACACATTTTTAAAATATTGGAACATTTGAAAGCAGGCAGTAACTAGTAGAATTTTATGCTTTGTTTTAATATCTAAGCAAATATGTTTATGAAAGAAGTACTACAAAGGTCATTTAATATCAACAGTAAGGTATTTTATCAATTACAAATTAAAAATTGTTTTTATTTTGATGATTGTTAGAAGAATATATACTAAATTTTAATATTATATATTAATCATATACTGAAATATATTAACTAATGTAATATGTTAGTCTTATGATCACTTTTTCTACTTAAAAATATTAAAGTTCCTTTCTTGAAATATGAAAAATAAAGATCTAAGGAGACATTTACATCTTTTTGAGCTCTGGGTATGTTGTCATATTTTCCTACTAAACACTAAAGGGTCCAGGCTTCTGTAAATATTCTCATGTTTTAATTTCCAATAAGAAGCGTGCTAACCAAAATTGTATATGAACAGGTGAGAGATATGCCATTTTAAGACAAAAGGAGTGCAGGTTTTACTTAAATGTCTATCAAAGTAGAGTTGTGATGGATACACATGCAGTCTAGAAAACTTCCAATTGTTTGGGCTCAGAGTCAAAGTATCATCATTGACCTTACTCAACAATGAATTGGTGAGATATAAAATAAATCTAAAATTCAATTTATTTTTGTGGCTCTTTTACTTCAAAACTTGGGAAAACAGATTTTTAAAAAATTGAATTTACATAGGAAGATTATTTTTCCAAATATCATGTAAATATTGAATTGGTGGGATGTAAAAGTAAATCTAACATGTTTTGGTATTGGAGCCATTTTATTTTCAAAGAGTTTCATAAAAACATTTTTTAAAACTTTCGAAATTTTTGCACAGGAAGATTGGTCTTAAAGTGCATGTGTCTCCTAGACTCTTTCAGGGCTCCCTGTAGTGGACTGTTTTGCTGCAAACAGTTATCCAAGGTAATTTGCTGTTGATAAAAGTGCAACATGTTATTTAGTTTGCTTTATTATATAAAAGATACTGTTCAAAGTGATACAGGCAAGTTATTATGCATGTGTTCCTCACTAATATAGGCTAGGATAAGATCTGCTCCACACTTCATTTCCTGGACTTTATCTGCAGATGATGATCCTCATGATGATTCTAGTCTTCTGCATTACAAACTGAATCATATAATCCTAAAAGGTTATATATTTTGCTATTTCCAGAGTAGATCATGATTTTCATCCTAATTAGCATTTTATCATTTTCTTATATACATTTTTAATTTTTCATACATATTTGAATAAAAATGTACCTTTAATATGATATATCAAAAAGCAGCAATGGCGCAATGGGACAAAATAAGAAGACAATTTTTGAAAGTGTTGAGGATTTATTCTTTTGCAGCAGGTGCACTAATTTCAGCATGTTCTAAGATGAAAATTATAAGAAGAAGGAGCTTTATCCCAGGTCAGAAGCATCACTTTTGTAATTGAAGCACAGTGATTCAAATATTTATTCAAGAGTTTATGGAAAATAAACAGTAAATATCAAGAGCTTTCCTTTTTCACTACTAAAATATTTGTAATTTTTAAACCTTGATAATTTTTAACTCTCGCCCTTTAGTAATGATATTCTTACCTTAAACTTTGAAGACTTTCACTGAATTGTATTACACTTTTATTAGTCACTTTTCTGTTGTTTTGAATTACTTGTGGCTATGTTTGGCAAGGAATTTCAAAATGAGTTAAGAATAAATAATGGAATAAGCCCATTATTATTTTTCTTTCCACCAGTAAATCTGTTATATTACATTCATTACATTATGGTTCTAGTCTATATACAATCAGTTCTTATCCACAAGTATTGTATTACTGGATTCAACCAACCAGGAATCCAAAACACTTATTATAAATTTGTAATTTTAATGAACATATGGAAATTTTCCTTATTATTATTCCCTAAATGATATGTTGAAACTGCAATTTTCTTAGCTCTTCCATTATATAGGTATATTAAGTAATCTAGAGATATTTCAAGTATATAGGAATATGTGCAGGTTTTATACAATAGTATCTTTACAGGGACTGGAGTTTTCATGAATTTTCATATTCTACCTAGGATCTTAGAACCAGCACCTCATGGGCATGTTGGAGTTGGTGAGTCGTTATCCAGAAATGAGATGGATCTGAGAAACAGGCTTCAAGGGACCTGAGACATTCTGCATACTTGCTGTGGTCTAGATTCTCTGAGTATGCCATCCCTCACTTTCCTGAGAAGAACCCAACATGTTCTGTTGTTCTATTCAGGCTGATACAATTTGATTCAACACAGTTACAATTTGGTCCCAAGACCCAAGCTAAACTGTGGTGACACTGTCAACCCAATTAGGTCTCATTTATCTATATTGTGGCTTTGACTCTCTTAACAGGCTTTGAATCTGATGCTTCTCCTAAGTCCATATGACTTTCCAAACTTTCATTAGTTACACCCCCAATCACCCCCAAATTTTATGAAAACAAAAGAAAATCCAAGCCTGTAACCCACTATAGTTGCCATTTCTTGCAGTGCCTGCCCTTCATTTTAGAGGGGCTATTTGAACTACAGATAGTCACCACCTCTGCCTCTTTCTGCCTGGAACTCTTCTAAATATTCTGTCCTTGTTTATGAAAGTTACCTTGTTTATAGTGCACTGTGTGTGTCCTTCAGGAAATGTGCTTTCTAACAACTCCTGCTTTTTGACTCATTTGTATATATGTTGGTAGACTTTCCACATGTCTTGGAGAGGAATCCATAGCCAAGAAAAACACACAATGCAGAGCAGCACCCAGCCTAAGATGATCCCATATGTTGTAGCCTGATACACGGGATTAGTACAGGTAGATGAGCTAGGTAAAAATATTATAGGCAGTCAGAAAGGGCTAAATCCTCAAGAGGGTCAGGATAAAGATGAAACACACCACAGTTGCACACTGGCTGAAACCAGGACTCAAGATAGAGATAGGATGACCAGACCAACATACTTCTTCAAAGAACTGGGCTCAGTGGATTATAGATAGGCATCAACCATTCTGAGCATGACCAGAGACCTCTGGACCCACACCCTCCTGGGAGAATCCTTGTTCTTTCCATTCATGCTTGCTATGAACTTCCTTCCCAATTAGACCACCATTACCTAAATGATTATACTTGTAATCTTATTGGATGTGCATGGTTGTGGCCCACATTATACCATGTGAATTTCACTCTATAAAACTCAGCAAAGTGGGGTTCTTGGTCTCCTCTCTTGGGACGCCTCCTGCCTCTCAAGAGCTTTCTTATCAATAAATACCTTGCTGACCCCCGATGAGGTTTCTCCAGCCACCTGCTCTGGCCCACCTGGCAGATGCATGACCTCCCTGACTGTGGGCCAACAGATCCAGTAAGGAAGCAAGAACCCTAGAGGAGGTCTCTCCAGCCACCTGCTTGGCCCAGCCGGCTGGTGCTCAACCTCCCCAACTGCACTCCACCAGATCCAGTAAGGAAGCCAGGACCCCCGAGGAGGGCCCTCCAGCCCCCTGCTTGGGCCCACCTGGTGGGTCTGCGACCTCCCTGACTGCATGCCACCAGACCCAGTGAGGATGGTAGCTGCACAGGTGCCTTTGAAACACCACCATGACCTGCCCCCCCATTCTTAAACCTCCTGATTGGGCCAGTCCTTGGACTCACTCTGTGAGGCATAGGTAGGCATGAAGGGTATTTTTCTGAGCTCCCAACTTTGAACATCTTTAAAGAAAGGGTAGGGGAAACCTGTAATAGAACTGAGTGGAGATCAACCCTGCAGGTTGGGAAAATCAATTTAGGCCTTGTGGTCTGAGGTCAGTATAAGTCGTGGGGACATGCCATTGGCTAGCTGAGATCAGGGGATTCAGTTCTGCACATGGCTGTACATGTGGCAGAGACATAGTCTGAAAGAGGCCCTTCAAGTTCTTTTTATCTTTTTTTTTCTTTTCCTCATTCCACCCTAAAATTTCTTTCTTTTTTTCTATCCTCTCTCTCCAACTCAGTCTCTTGCTCCATCATATTATCCCTCACCTCCCTTTTTATTCCTGCTCCTGTGCTAACTCAGACTTCTTTTATTATTTTTTTCTTTTTTTTTTATGTTCTTTCTTCAGTCATTTTACCTCACTCATGGCTCCATAACTTCAAGGGAAGGTGAGCTCCTGTTACTGTTAAGGGGATATATTCTTGTCCATATTCATGCACTCTGTCTATCACCTTTGAACTTAATAGATTTGTAAAGATAGTATGTTCATTCTACGTCCTCTGGCTTCACTTCAGACCTTCTCCAATTCTTTCACTTATCTACTCCTCTTGTCCTAACTGTCTAACCCTCTATCCTAAATGGTAAAGATGTTATATTGAAAAGCATATTCACTGCAAACATAGTTGGGGCTGCTTCTTGATATTAATTTAATTGAAATGGTTTAAAGGTGATAGATTAATGACTACCACAAGTGGTCAATTTGCAAGCTGTCCTTGATCCTATTGGGCTGCTGAATGTATCAATTGGAATAAAGGATTGTGATTGATTTAAGCAGTTGTTTTCTCTGACATTATATAAATGAGGATGTCTATGAGTCATTAGAGACTCAAAAGCTAAAAAGCAGTAACTATATCAGGAAGATTTAAGTAATAACATAGAAATTAAAGCAAGGACAACCAAACAACAAAAATAAAAATGAGAAAACACTTAAGCAAGACACAAAGACAGATTTCCAGTTCACCAATGGCAAACAGTAGGACAAAGGAGGATAAAAAGTCTGATAGTAAACCAACAGGACACCCTAAACCCATAGCAGAGATAACAAAACAGACGATTCAGGTTCTAGAAAAATTCAAATTAGAAATAATTTCCTGGTTAACCACAGAGATGATGAACAAAATGGAAGTCATGATTTGTGACTCTAGAACAGAAACTGACAAAGACATAGATGAGCTCAAGACCATGATACAAGCCATGAAGACTCAGCATAAGAAAGAAATGGAAACAATGGATGCCCAACAGAGGAAAGAAATGGAATCAATAAAAAAGATTCAAACATATATCCAGGAGATTAAGAACGCTATTGAAACTGTACTCAACAGAATAAAAGATTGCAAAGATAGAAATTTGATATAGAAGATACAATCACAGTCAGTGACAGTGAAAAAAGAGGTCTCTCAAAAACAGTAAGAGATCATGAGAAATCGATCCAATAACTGTTAGATGACACAAAGAAAAATCATATAAAACTGATAGGAATCCATGAAACAGCAGGAGAAAACACAAATGATTCAAAAAAGCTCTTCACAAAATCAATGACAGAAAACTTCCCAAACAGAAGGGAAGAATTAGACATACAGATAAGTGAGGCATATAGAACTCCAACTAGCGATGATCAAAAAAAAATCTACACCGAGACATATAATAATCAAGATCCCAGAAATCCAACAGAAGAACAAAATACTACATGCAGTAAGAGAAAAGAAACAAATCACATGCAAAGGAAAGCCCATCAGAATCACAGCAGACTTTTCAACACAAACTCTTGGGGCAAAAAGAGACTGGAGTGAGGGATTTCAATTCCTAAAAGAAAACAACCTACAATCTAGACTGATGTATCCTGCAAAACTCTCTTTCAAAATAGATGGGGAAATAAGATACTTCCCTGACAGACAACACCTGAGAAACATCATGAACACCAAACCAGAACTACAAGGAATTCTAAACAATATCCTAGAAAAGGACAATGAAGGTCACAATACCATGAGGCACAACAGACCAAATCAAATAGTCAAGGCAAGAAACTAAAAGGAGAGGGGAGAAAAAGTAAAGAGTCAACAAAAGGACAATAACATGACAATAATAAGTCAGAACATGTCAGCTATAACCATCAATGTTAGTGGCCTCAATTCACCAATCAAGAGTAATAAACTGGCAGAATGGATTAAGAAGCAAAATCCAACAATATGTTGTATACAAGAAACACACCTAGTTTAAAAGGAAGCCCATAGACTGAAAGTGAAAGGATGGAAAACAATTCTTCCAGAAAAAAGCAGGGATAGCAATCTTATTCACAGACAAAGCAAATTTCAAACCATAACTCATAAAGAGAGACAAAGAAAGCCACTACATCCTTGTAAAGGGAACAATTCAAGAGGAAGAGATGGCAATCATAAACATATATGCACCAAATATAAATGCCCCCAACTATATAAAACAAATACTAAGTAACATTAAAAACCAAATAAGCACTAATACAATTTTACTGGGGGATTTAAATACCCCACTATCACAAATTGACAGATCATCTAGGCAGAAAATCAACAATGAAATAATTGAAATGAACCAAGCTTTGGAACACATAGACTTAATAGATGTCTACAGATATTCCATCCCACAAAATCAGAGTACACATTTTTTTGGCTGCACATGGATCATTCTCCAAGATAGAGCACATATTGGCTCACAGAACAGTTCTGAATAAATGCAAAAGAACTGAAGTCATCTCCTGTATATTATCAGATCATAGTTCAATCAAGCTGGAGATCAACAGCACAAGAAACTGTAGGAACTTCACAAGCACATGGAAACTGAACAACACTCTCCTAAACAATCAGTGGAGCACAGAGGAAATTAAAGAAGAAATTAGGCAGTTTTTACAAATAAATGAAAATGCCAATACAATATAGAGGAATCTATGGGACACACTGAAAGCAGTTCTACGGGGAAAATTCCTAACATTGAATGCCCACACAAGGAAAACAGAGTGAGCTCAAATAAGCAACCTAATGATGAAACTTAGAGTAATAGAAATACAAGAGCAAGAAAAAACCAAAACTCGAACAAGAGAGGAAATTATAAAGATCTGAGCAGAAATCAAAGCAATGGAAACTTAGAAAATGATACAAAAAATGAATGAAACAAACAGCTGGTTTTTTGAAAGAATAAATAAAATTGACAAACGTTTAGCTAATCTTATAAAAAAAAAATGAAAGAAAAGCCTCAGATCCGTGCACTCAAGAATGAAAAGGGTGAATTTACAACAGATCCAAAAGAAGTCCAGAGGATCATAATACCTACTTTGAGAACCTGTACTCTAATAAAATGGAAAACTTAGAAGAAATGGACAGATTTTTAGATACTTATGAATTACCAAAGTTGAACACAGAAGATAACATTTTAAACATACCAATTACAGTCAGTGAAATTGAAAATGTATTTAAAAATTTACCAACAAAGAAAAGCCCAGGCTCTGATGGATTCACTGCTGTATTTTACAAGACATTCAGAGAAAAACTACTGCCATTACTCTTTAAACTTCTCAATGAAATTGAAAGGGAAGCTATACTTCCAAATTCATTCCTGGAAGCAAGTATCACTTTGATTCCCAAACCAGGGAAAGACGCAACTAAAAAAGAGAACTACAGGCCTATCTCCTTAATGAATGTAGATGCAAAAATCCTTAATAAGATACTAGCAAACAATACAGAGGATCATCAAGAAGATCATACATTCTGACCAAGTTGGATTTATCCAGGGATGCAAGGGTGGTTCCAAATCCAAAACTCAATAAATGTAATACATTATATTAACATAGTCAAGGACAAAACCATATGATACTCTCAATAGATACAGAAAAAGCATTTGATAAAATTCAACACCCATTCATGATGAAAACCCTGCAAAAAATTGGAATAGATAGTTTATACCTCAATTAAGGCTATCTATGAAAAACCAACCTCCAATATCATATTAATTGGCCAAAAAAACTTTACGTTAAAATCAAGATCAAGACCAGGATGCCCTTTATCACCACTCTTCTCTAATATAGTTCTGGAAACATTAGCCACAGCAATCAGACAAGAGAAAGAAGTTAAAGCAATAAAGATAGGAAAGGAAGAAGTTAAACTGTCATTATTTGTTGACAATATGTACTCTATATGGAAGACCCAAAAAACTCCACCAAAAGACTTCTAGACTTAATTGACACTTTTAGGAGAGTAGCAGGATACAAGGTGAACACCTAAAAATCAATAGCCTTCTTATACACAAATAACAGACTCACTGAGAGAGAAATAAGGGATACATATTGAAGATATACTCCCAAATGAAATCAATAAGCCACACATGTGTAAATACCAAATAGTTTCTCTGGTGTGAATAAACTGCAATAATACATAAGATCCTAATAAGATTACTGGCATAGTGAAATGGGAAGAAAGGGGCTAAAGGTTTACAGAAGGTGAGAAGGATTGGGTAAGTGTAATAAGGGAAAAGAAAAAAAAGTGAGATAAATAAAAGATGGTAATAAAGTGCTTGTAGATGGGGAGGGTAGGATTGGGTGAAGGGAGGGCAGGGACAAGGGGAAAAAATGAGAACCAAGACCTGTCATGTAGAAGTCCAAGATCCTAACAATGAATGTAAGTATACTGTATCCCTGAAATGTACCAATAAAGTCAATTAAAACTGAAAACAAATATCTTCCTACTTTTAATGTCTATCATTCCTAGGACTCATTCTTTGATTTCTGGAGAACAAATATTTAATATATCATATATCTAAAAGGTTGGGAGATATAATATTTCATATTTTGAGTGACAGGATGATTTCATTTAATTGAGGTACATGTGGTAATTATGCTTCCTAAGTAAGTTTTGACTTCCATGATGATTCTTCCATTGCTGTTGACAATCTGAAACACATTTTTCACTAATTTTTCTTTCTATAAATAGTTCTTTAATCATATTTACCTTAATTTTCTGGAATATATAGCATTTTTTAAGAAGCAATTAAAATAGAATCTGTAAAATTGCAAGCAGAATTTTGATGTTTTTTCTATTTATCTGATAAAAGAAAGCAAAAGATAAGACACCGAATAGTATTCATATAGGGCAGCAAGTAATCCAAAATTTTACAGGGCAGCAAGTAATCCAAATAAGCAAAAATAATCCCAACAAGAGAAGTATTATAACTCTCAACCTGCTAGATATCTGAAATGTGAGTTTGTGTTCTCTAAAATTGAAGAATGAATTCCAAAAACAATGAACATTTAGAGTAGGAAAAGTTTATTGAGAGAAAGAAAGCTTCTATCTAAGAGAGACAGATGGGGGACCAGAGAGTGAATTACCCACCCATGTTGCATTTCAAAAGTGTTTTACAGGGCAAAGCCATGAGGTGAGGTGGGTACTAGTGGGACAAAACCGTAAGATGCAATACAAAAGCAAAGGTGGGAATTAGGTGGGACAAAACCATGATTTAACCAAAGAGATTACAAGTACAGTCACTCAGTTAATATTGATTAAATGAGTATCAAATGGGCACACAAGTCATGTAGCAAGTATACAAGGAATTTCTGGAAAGGAAATGGGCTAGGGAGATTGATGTCTATTTAGAGTATTAATCACTTCTATTCATCTCTAGGGGAAGTAGGTAAATGTGGTATCTCTTTTCTTTTTGTAATGCTAACCAGTGAATACACCTGAATTGTTTTCTATTCTGATGGCCCAGATTTGTGTAACTGCCTTATAATAATTGCTCAGTAACTTAGCTGTATTCAGTAGTATTACTTACCCCTTGAGTCACTGAAGTTAGAGGAAATGCTAGCAAGAAGTATACTAGGTTCATAACTTAGAAGAGTCTCAAAACACCTTCCGCAGCTACTGAACATGTTGCAGAGCTGAAAAATATTACTTAATAAGGTTTCTTTAAATGCTGAGCTTTCCAGAACCTCAAAATTTAAAGAAATGCCTTATTAATAATTTTATGGCTTTTTTGAAATTTAAGTAATTAATAATGCAACATATTTTGGAAAACTTTTATTCTCACACTTTTTAATCCATATTACTATCATTTTTATGTGTGATCAATATTGTAGAGTTAAAATGATAAATATGTAGAAAATTTACATTCATATAATAGTTGATAGATTTTTACTTGAAATATGTATAGCTTATATGAAAATATTTAACAAAGAATTATTTTAAAATTATTTTGACCTCAAAAATATCAAAGTACTACACAAAATCTACAGTATAATAACCATAATTACACTGTCTTATATTCTTACTAAAAAGTTAAAGAGATTCATTAACTCAATTTTTATTGATATACATCATTAATATGGTATTTAACAGTTATAACAATGTTTTTCTGTTTTTAAAGTATTTAAAATTTTATTGTGCTTTAAGTATAATTTTCAAATTATTATTATTAACTTCCAATTTTATTCATACATATACACATATATATCAACTGATGATAGAACTTGACTAGATATATTATTCAAATATATTTAAATATTCTCAAATTGATGTTCAAACATTTAATATAAATTTAAGTGAAATGCTTTTTCCATAGTTTATTGATTAAGTAGGTTTTGTCTTAAGTAATCATTTGAAAATTGATCAAACACAAAATTACTACAAATGAGGATAATGAACATATTCCCAAGGTAAAAAAAAATCCAATAATGAATAGCAGACTGCATTTAAACAGTTAAAATGAAGCTTAACTTTGGAGTGCCACTGAATCACTAAGTGAAAGATGGAAATTCTTACTTTGATTATTGCTAGAAAAATGAACTCATTTCATTCATACACACACACACACACACACACAAGCACATATGCAGATTTTTGAACACAAATTACTGATTATACTAATCCTACAATGTTTTTTCTTCTCCATAACATGGTAACTTTCCTAATACCATCACCTTGGAAGTCACAATTTCAACCTAAATTTATTCATAATAGTCTTAAAAAATGATCATGTACTATGTTAACTTTAGGTGGACAAAAAACTGATCTTTTAATGGAATAAACATATTTTTCCAGATCACAATGGTAATTAATACCCAAGTAAGGCTTTTGCACAAATCAAAATGTCTGCAATATGCTTATTATATATGATATTATTTTGTGTACGTTAAATATAAAAAGAATAAATATGTGAATAGTTGAGTAAATTTATATGGTAAATTAAAAAAATAAAAAATCTCTGCATTATTCATCTAAAATATTTACTAATTAAGAGAAGCTTGAAAAAAACACATTGATCAGATAACATATAATAGCCCTTTTTGGTGAATGGCCAAAATTCCTTTCACTTAAGGAAGAACAGCATTCAGAATGAGAAACACAACTTGATCTCTTGATTATGAATCATCAATTACTGAATCACTTAAATGTGCTCACAATGGTCCTCTGTGTATAACTGACAAAATTTGAAAGGAAACATATTTTTCTATATCCAAACAAACAGAAGAAAAAACATATGATAATTTCAAGTATGAATTACAAGTTTATTGAAATGGTACTTTATGAAATGCAGAAAAATGTGTAAAACTACTTTTGAAGATAAGCTTTCCAGACCATTGCAAATGTTAACAAAATCACACTATGGCATTAACTATATATGTTCTTTTAATTTAAAGAATTTTTGAGTAAGTGCTTAGAAATCAGATATTGAATAAATGAGACCAGGTGATTTGGTTCTGCATATGGCTGTACATGCGGTATAATATGAGAACAGAGGCAGTCTGAAAAAGGCCCTTTAAATTCTTTTTTTCTCTCTCTCTTTTTTCTTTTCCTCATTCCACCCTAAAATTTCTTTCTTTTTTCTGTCCTCTCTCTCCAACTAAGTCTCTTACTCCACCACCATATTATCTCTCATTTCCCTTTTTATTCCAGCTCCTGCCCTAACTCAGACTTCTTCTTTTATTATTTTTTCTTTTTAGGAGGGGTTTTTCTTTATGTTCTTTTCTCCAGTCATTTTACCTCACTCATGACTCTGTACCTTCAAGGGAAGGCAAGCACCTGTTATTGTCAAGGGGATATATTCTTGTCTTTAATCCTGCACTCTCTCTATCCCCCCTGAAGTTAATAGCTTTGTAAAGATAGTAAGGTAATTCTACAACCTCTGGATTCACTTCAAATCTGCTCTAATTCTTTCACTTATCTAATCCTCTTGTTCTAAATCTAACACCCCATCCTAAGTGCTAAAGATGCCATATTGAAAAGCATATTCACTGCAAGCATACTATGGGCTGCTTCTTGAAATTAATTCAATTCACATGAGTTAAAGGTTATACATTAACGACTACCCTAAGTGGTCAGTTTGCAAGCTGTGCCTAATCCTATTGTGCTGCTGAATGTATCAATTGGGATAAAGGGTTGTGAATGATTTAAAGAGTTGTTATCTCTGATATTATGAAAATGAGGATGTCTATCAGTCATTAGAAACTCAAAAGCTTAAAAGCAATTATATTAGGAAGATTTAAATAATACCCAGAAATTAAAGAAGGACAGCACAACAATAAAAATAAAAATGAGAAAGCACTTAAGCAAGACACAAAAACAGATTTCAAGTTCACCAATGGCAAATAGTAGGACAAATGAGGATGAAAAGTCTGACAGTGAACCAACAGGACACACTGGACCTATAGCACAGAAGGTAACAAACAGATCAATCAGGCTCTAGAAAAATTCAAATCAGAAATAATTTCCCAGTTAACCAGAGAGAAGATGATCAAATGGAAGTCATGATTCGAGACTCTAGAGCAGAAACTGACAAAAAAATAGATGAGCTCAAGACCATGATAGAAGCCATGAAGACAAAGCATAAGAAAGTAATGGAAACAATGAATGCCCAGCATAGGAAAGAAATGAAATCCAGAAAACAGATTCAAACAGATATCTAGGAGATTAAAAACTCTATTCAAAGTGTATGCAACAGAATAAAAGATTGTGAAGATAGAATTTCAGTTATAGAAGAAAGGATCACAGTCAGACCATGAGAAAAGAGGTCTCTTAAAAACAGTAAGGGATAATGAGAAATCAATCCAACAACTCCTAGATGACACAAAGAAAAATAACATAAGACTGATAGGAATTCATGAAAAAACAGGAGAAAATGCAAATGACATAAAAAAGCTCTTCACAGAATTAATGACAGAAAACTTCCCAATCAGAAGGGAAGAATTAGACATACAGATAAGTGAAGCATATAGAACCCCAACCAGCCACGATAAAAAAAAAAATCTACACCTAGACATATAATAATCAAGATTCCAGAAATTCAACAGAAAAACAAAATACTAGAAGCAGTAAGAGAAAAGAAACAAATCACATGCAAAGGAAAGCCCATTAGAATCATAGCAGACTTTTCAACACAAACCCTTAGGGCAAGGAGAGCCTGGACTGAGGTATTCCAAGTCCTAAAAGAAAAGAACCTCCAACCTAGACTGATGTATCCTGCAAAACTCTCTTTCAAAATAGATGGCCAAATAAGATACTTCCACGACAAAGAGCACCTGAGAAATTTCATGAACACCAAACCAGCACTGCAAGGAATTCTAAACAATATCCTAGAAAAGGACAATGAAGTTCACAATAACATGAGGCACAACAGACCAAATCAAATAGCCAAGGCAAGAAACTAAAAGGAGAGGGGAGACAAAGTAAAAAGAGTCAACAAAAGGACAATAACATGACAAGAATAAGTCAGAATATATCAGTTATAACCATCAATATTAATGGCCTCAATTCACCAATCAAGAGAAATAGATTGGCAGAATGGATTAAGAAGCAAAATCCAACAATATGTTGTATACAAGAAACACACCTAGTGCAAAAGGAAGCCCATAGACTGAAAGTGAAAGGATGGAAAACAATTCTCCATGTGTCAGGAGCCCAGAAAAAAGCAGGAGTAGCAATCTTATTTTTCAGATAAAGGAAATTTCAAACCAAAACTTATTAAGAGAGACAAAGAAGGGCACTACATCCTTGTAAAGGGAACAATTCAAGAGGAAGAGTTGACAATCATGAACATATATGCACCAAATATAAATGCCCCCAACTATATAAAACAAATATTAAGTAACATGAAAAACAAAATAAGCACTAATACAATTGTAGTCGGGGATTTAAATACCCCACTATCACAAATTGACAGATCATCTAGGCAGAAAATCAACAATGAAATAATAGAACTGAACCAAGCTTTGGAACACATGGACTTAATAGATATTTATAGAGTATTCCACCCCCAAAAATCAGAATATACATTCTTTTCGGCTGCACATGTATCATTCTCCAAGATAGACCACATACTGGCTCACAGAACAGGTCTAAATAAATGAAAAAAAATGGAAGACATCCCCTGTATATTATCAGATCATAGTGCAATCAAACAGGAGATCAATAGCACAAGAAACTATAGAAACTTCACAAGCACATGGAAACTGAACAACACTCTCCTAAACAATCAATGGATTACAGAGGAAATTAAAGAAGAAATTAGAAAGTTTTAACAAATAAATGAGAATCCCAATACAACATACAGGAATCTTTGGGACACAATGAAAGCAGTTCTCCATGGAACATTCCTAACATTGAATGCCCACACTAGGAAAACAGAGCAGGCTCAAATAAACAACTTAACGATGAAACTTAGACTCCTAGAAAAACAAGAGCAAGAAAAACCCAAAGCTGGAACAAGAGAGGAAATTATAAAGATCTGAGCAGAAATCAATGCAATTGAAATTAAGAAAATGATACAAAATATAAATGAAACAAAGAGCTGGTTTTTTGAAAGAATAAATAAAATTGATAAACCCTTAGCTAATCTTACCAAAAAAAGGAAAGAAAAGGCTCAGATCCATGCAATCAGGAATGAAAAAAGTGAGGTCACAACAGATCCAAAAGATATCCAGAGGATCATGAACACCTACTTTGAGAACCTGTACTCTAATAAAATGGAAAACACAGAAGAAATGGACAGATTTCTAGATACTTATGAATTACCAAAGTTAAATGAAGAAGATAAAAACATGTTAAACACCCCATTCACAATCAGTGAAATTGAAAATGTAATTAAAAACTTACCAACAAAGAAAAGCCCAGGCCCTGATGGATTCACTGCTGAATTTTACAAGACATTTAGAGAAGAACTACTACCATTACTTTTCAAACTTTTCAATAAAATCGAAAGGGAAGCTATACTTCCAAATTCATTCCTGGAAGCAAGTTTCGCTTTGATTCCCAAACCAGGGAAAGACGCAACTAAAAAAGAGAACTACAGGCCAATCTCCTTAATGAATGTAGATACAAAATCCTTAATAAGATACTAGCAAACAGAATATAGAGGATTATTAAGAAGATCATCCATCCTGACCAAGTCAGATTTCTTCCAGAGATGCAAGGGTGGTTCAACATACGAAAGTCAATAAATGTAATACATTATATTAACAAAATCAAGGACAAAAACCATATGATCCTCTCAATAGATGCAGAAAAAGCATTTGATAAAATTCAACACCCATTCATGATAAAAACCCTGCAGAAAATTGGAATAGATGGTCTATACCTCAATTTAATAAAGGCTATCTATGACAAACCATCAGCCAACATCATATTGAATGGCCAAAAACTGAAAACCTTCAGGTTAAAATCAGGAACAAGACAAGGATGCCCATTATCACCACTTCTCTTCAATATAGTTCTGCAAACATTAGCCACAGCAATTAGACAAGAGAAAGAAATTAAAGCAGTAAAGATAGGAAAGGAAGAAGTTAAACTGTCATTATTTGCTGATGATATGATACTCTACATTGAAGATCCAAAAAACTCCACCAGAAAATTTCTAGACTTAATTGACAGATTCAGTAGAGTATCTGGATACAAGGTGAATACCCAAAAATCAATAGCCTTCTTATACACACATAACAGACACATGGAGAGAGAAATAAGGGAAAAATTCCTTTTACAATAGCATCCAAAAAAATGAAGTATCTAGGAATCAGTCTAACAAAAAAAACAAAAGATCTCAGCACTTTGAAAAAAGGAAATTGAGGAGGATATAAAAAAAAATGGAAAGGTATCCCCTGCTCCTGGGTAGGAAGAATCAACATAGTGAAAATGGCCATACTACCGAAACTGCTATATACATTCAATGCAATGCCAATTGAAATTCCAACACTATATTTCACAGAACTAGAAAAAAGAATCCAAAAATTCATTTGGAACCACAAGAGACCTAGAATAGCAAAAGCCATTTTAGGCAACAGACACATGGCACCAGGTGTCATAATTCCCAATTTGAAACTATACTACAAAGCCACTGTGATAAAAACAGCATGGTACTGGCAAAGAAATAGGCCTGAGGATCAGTGGAACAGACTGGAAGACACAAAAACAAATGCAGATGTACTCAGCTACCTCATCTTTGACAAAGGAGCTCACCATCCAAAGCAGAGGAAAGATAGCCTCTTTAATAAATGGTGTTGGAAAAACTGGATGCCAACCTGCCACAGATTAAAATTAGACCTTTATCTTTTGCCATGCACGAAATTAAAATCCAAATGGATTGAAGGTCTAAATATTAAAACAGAAACATTAAACTTGCTGGAAGGTAAGTTAGGCAGAACTCTGGAAGACATTGGTATAGGAAAAGACTTTATGAACAAATCCTCAGTAGCACGGGAACTAGCAGAAAGAATCAACAACTGGGATCTCATCTTACTAAAAAGCTTCTGTACTTCAAAAGAAACCATTAGCAGAACTAAGAGACAATCTACAATGTGGGAAAAAATTTTTACCAGCTGTACCTCAGACAAAGGACTATTATCAAGGATATATAAAGAACTCAAAACAATCAGTCCCCCCAAATATAAAGACCCGATCCAAAAATGGGCATCCGAAATGAACAGACATTTCTCATACAAAGAAGTAAAAGCAGCAAGAAAATATATGAAAAAATGTTCCACATCACTGGTCATTCAAGAGATGCAGATGAAAACAACACTGAGATTCCACCTCACCCCACAAAGAATGGCTGCTATCAAGAAATCACACAATAACAAATGTTGGCAGGGTTGTGGGTAGAAAGGAACCCTTCTCCATTGTTGGTGGGAGTGCAGACTGGTGAAACCACTGTGGAAATCAATATGGAGATACCTCAAAGAGCTTGGACTGGAGGTTCCATTTGACCCAGCCATCACTCTGCTGGGTATCTTTCCAAAAGAAATAAAGGAATCATATCACAGAGAAGTATGTGCACCCATGTTTATAGTGGCACAGTTTGTAATAGCTAAGACTTGGAAATAGCCCATTTGCCATCCGTTGGAAACTGGATAAAGAAGATGTGGTTTTTCTATAAAATGGAATATTACTCAGCCATAAAGAACTAGAAAATAGATTCATTCATAGGAAAATGGATACATATTGAAGATATACTCCTAAATGAAATAAATAAGTCACACATGTGTAAATACTGAATAATTTCCCTGGTGTGAATAATTTGCAACAATGCATAAGATTCTAATAAGATTTCTAACATTTAGAAATGGAAAGAAAGGAGCTAAAGATGTAGGGAAGGTGGGATGGGAAGGGGAAGAGTAAAAAGGGAAAAGAAAAAATGTGAGAGAATGTAAAGATGAAAATAAAGTGTTTGTAGATGGGGAGGGGAGGAGGGGGTGAAGGGAGGGCAGGGACAAGGGGAAAAAATGAGAATCAAGACTTGTCTTGTAGAGGTACAAGATCCCAACAATGAATGTAGCTGTACTGTATCCCTAAAATGTACCAATAAACTCAATCAAAGCTGAAAAAAAAAATGTCATTACCTGAACAATTGGATAGTTGAGCACAGAATTGCCTCATAGCTTACAAGATGTGCAGGAAAGAAATTGTATATTTTTGTTTGTAACTCAGAGCATTGATCCTTCCACTGCTTCTTCATTTGTAATTTAAGCACTTATATTTGCCATTTTATTTGTACTAAAAATAAATGTACTAGGTCTTTCTTAAATTTATTATTGTCAGCACCTTATATTCCTTTTCTTTATTTGATTTCTGTACTACTTGCTAATAAGTTAGACTTTACATGATATTGATGGTTACAATGTTTGTTTTTGAAATATTAAAGATAGTTAGAAAATTTCATATTTACCAAATAGTAACATATCATTATATTTTACATATTTCGTTAGATTCACATTAATCCACTATAGTTCAAAGATATAGGGACCTGATTTTTATTATATATAAACCTTAGAGTGAATGTCTATTAAGACAATGGTAGAGACCTTCACCTAACACAAGAGCATGGATCAAGTAGAATGCTATTTATTTGGCTGAGGCAGGAAGTCATGTGTGTTCAAGGATAGTGGGCAACATAGTAAGACACTTATTGTAATAAAAAGAAACATATGGGTTAGCATTTGTAATAAAATATACTTATTTTACCATACCGCTGATAATTTTTTTAATATTGAAGTATACAGATTTTAAATATGGCATGGCATACTTTGATGTTTTTCTTTAAGCTTGTTATGATAATTTTTGTTATTTCAAATTTGAGTAGAAAAGTATGCGATAAAGTTTAAAATTATAGAAATGTTTTGTTTCCCTGGGAGTTTTTTTTTTCCCCTATAATTTTGCTTGTCTTTATTTTCCCTACCTTAGTAAATAAAAGCAGTAACTAACCCTTTCCTCTGTTGGGCGATATTTCATGAACTTGAGCACTTTCTGTGAATTATCTTTATCTTTGGTATACTCTGATGTCTGTCACAGGAAGCCAATACACATCATTAGTGTTGGATGATCTCATTCTCATTTGATCTAAATAAATCTTCTTTTTGATGTTTCTTCTTAATGAAATTGATCACAACTGATTTCAAATTTTTCATTAAGAACAAAATATATTGTCTTATTAAACTCTGTTCCTGTAGAGATATACATGCTGACTTTTTAAGAAAATTATTACTGATGTGTAATGAGTTTCAAAATAAGCAGTTTGATTTTCAGTCTTAACAAACTTTCTTAGTGGTTTCTTCAGAAAAAATGTAAACATGGGCTTTTGAACTCTCACAAAATATTACTCCACCACTCTCATAAAATTTGTTCCCAAGTTACCTTTCATTTTAAATATTTTCCTATTCTATATACCAATTCTTTAGAGTTAAATCTTTATTTGTGCTTCATTCTTCTGAACTATTCCAGATTTTTGTTTTGTATTGCTTTGTTTTATTTTTACAAATCAAAAATTACCTGGTAATACCTGTATTATTTTTTTAGCTTCTAAACACTGAATAACATACATTTGCCATCTCAGTATCACAAAACACCATGAAAATCATGCATATTGTGATTTAGCAACTATTGATAAAATGTCTAGTCTCAGATGATAATATAACTTGAATTAGTTTGGACATGTAGTTCCTGAAATCTTATAAAAAGAAATGTTTAGCTTCCATAGAAAATTATAAGATAAGGAAAAAATGGAAATGAAGCCTTTGTAAATAGGGAAGGGAGGTAGGGGTGAAGGGAGAGTAGGGGTATGGGGAGAAAATGAGAACCAAGACCTGTCAGGTAAAGGTACAAGATCCCAGTGATGAATGTAACTGGGCTGTATACTTAAAAAGTACCAATAAACTCAATGAAAAGAAAAGGAAAAGTATAAGCCTTAATATTAGAACAAAATATCAAATTTTGAGAAATATCTCATTTTCACTAATTATATTTTATCAAAATATGCATTTATTAAAATTTTATTTATCAAAATTATTAAATATTTTTAAAAGTAAAAATAAGGCCCTACTGCTGAAACTTTCTCATTTTAATTTGTGAGATTATTATTCATAGAACGCACCTTTATACGAAGGAGTGTAAGTGCAAAAGTGTTATAGAAATGCAATATCGGCAGCCATTTTCATACTTGTAAACAGTCTACATATTTTTTTCTTTGTTTAATATATTGCCTGTCTGCTGTTCTCTTTTTTCTTTCCTTCCTTCTTTTTCCTTTCTTTCTTTCCTTCCTTCTTTCTTTTTCTTTCTTTCTTTCTTTCTTTCTTTCTTTCTTTCTTTCTTTCTTTCTTTCTTTCTTTCTTTCTTTCCTTCCTTCCTTCCTTCCTTCCTTCCTTCCTTCCTTCCTTCCTTCCTTTCTTTCTTTCTTTCTTTCTTTCTTTCTTTCTTTCTTTCTTTCTTTCTTTCTTTCTTTCTTTCTTTCTTTCTTTCTTTCTCTCTTCCATACCAGGAATAGAACTAGGGACCTTGTGCTTCTGAGGCAGGTGGTAGAACACTGAGCTAAATCTCAAGCCGTGTCTGCTATTTCTTTGATGCTACATATACAACTAGCTGCTACAGAATTTAAAAATATGAATTATTTGCTTTGCATTTCTCATTAAGACCCTGAAATATAGCAGTTTGAGGCACTTCCAGATGGCATATAAATACAAACCTCTGTTTTCATATTTTATGAAACGCTGTATTGTGCATTAGATGTAAATTTTATTTCATTCTCTCAAAATACAAAACGTCTAGTGCTAATAGATATTTCATTGTTAGAACATCTGTAAGGGATCCAATTATAATTTAATACATGAAGTTCCGTTGTTATTCTGAAATATTTAACTGAGAAGCAAATACAATTTTTCATTGAGAGAAATTGAAATTAACCCTTATCTCGTCTTAAACATTGCAGTAAAAAAAATAAATAAACAAATAAAACACTTTTCCATGCAGTCATACTGTTGCTGGCAAGAAGAAATAGCTACAAATACAGGAAAATCATGATATGATCACGACCAGCCATCTGTCTTAATGGAATATGCTTACCCCTGTTTTACAGACTGCCAGAATGAATGGTGAGATGAAATACGTGGGTACACAGGCCCAAACCTCCATTAATATGAACAGATTGCAGAGAAAAATAATCATCCAGATATATTCAATAAGAAAGGATGTTTTTAATTTTCAGATTTTCAGATGACCAAAAATTCAGGACATAAAATATTTGCTTAAATAACATATTGTCTTCAATCTTCATATTAAAAGTCCTATAAAGGACAGCATCCCATTAAAAATGTTCAATTTCAGCCAGGGATTTAGCTCAGTAGCACTGTGCCTGCCTCCCAAGCACAAGTTCAATCCCTGGTACAAAAAAAATAAAGTTTCTTTCTCTGACTTCAAGGTGTTTTTATTTCGTTTCTTTGGTATCCTTTTTAATTCATTCTGCTTAAAAAATTTATTACAATAATCTGTTCACACAAACCATTTCATGTTTATTATTTTATTAAGTGCACGTCAATATTAACTTTCTAAGCCTGAGAGATACAATCTGAAATCAGCTTATGTCTTGTATTGGTTACCCACTAAATGAGGCTGAGAAAAAAATGTATTTTATTCCCAATACCCACAGTTTATGTTGACCTTATAAACTTTTTTGATTAGGTATCATTTGTTAAGATAATTCTATAATAAAAACCTTAGTAGCCTCCTTCACATAGAGACTGTAATTGGTACATAGTAGTTGAATGATGAACAAATATCAGAAAAGGAAACAAAATGATGGAAACTGTAATTGAGCCTATAATGGAGACCTAAGTATTATTATAAGCTTCAATGGGTCATTATCCTGGGTTAGAAACATTCAAAAATATTATGAAGTATCTTTCTGATGCTATGAGATGGGAAACTCTAATCTTATGATAACTTATTCTATTTTTCATTGCTACATTTACCTTGGATAATAAAGAATAGTCATCACTAATATTGCAGCTTCTTTTATAATTTATTCTGTTACACTGTGTTTCACTTACTAATACATTTTGATGCTGTAAACTTATAATTAAAATTAATTACCAATAATTAGTTTGAATATAATTAGTGGTCAAACTATGCTAAAGAACTTTACACGCCAGTTTTTAGTAAAAAGCTGAAGCAAATGTGGGGCAAGCAAATTAATTTACTTATTTGAATACTTACAATGATTTGTTGCAAACACTGCCAATAAACTTTCCATGACTTCTCTCCTAGACAATAATTATTTAAAACTATGCAATTTGCATATTACTTTCATTATACAAATTTAATCCAAAGAGACCTCTTTAAAATTCTAGTTGTCAATAACTTATGTAGATATGTATTCATAAACACATAAATCATGGCCCTTAGGTGTCTGTCTTTCTCTCTTGATTTTTTCTTATTACATCACTTTATTTTCCTCTCATAAGATATCTATAGAGTATTTTAGCAAAACGGCTAATTTAATAAACAGTTTGTAAATGACTAATATTTCTGATACAACTACCAGTCCTGATTTCTATAAAGATTTACCAAACTATTAATGAAGAGGTCAGAGTTTATATATTAAATAGAAATTTGTTACTAATTTCTACAAATATAAATTTGACTATTTTCTCATTAAGTTTACTGGTAAATTTTAGGTATAAAACACAGTCACATTCATCATTGGGATCTTGTAGCTTCACATTGTATATCTTAGTTCTTTTTTCCCCATTCTGCTACCCTCCTTTCACCCCCTCCACACTTCAGTACTTACAAAGACTTTGTTTCCATTTATTTTCCTTTTCTCATTTTTTTTTATTTTCTCTTCTTACTTTTCCCCTTCACTTCCCCTACTCCTTTAGACCTTTTCTTCCTTTTACACAATATCAATTATGCATTTTGATCCTTATTCACATGTTTGATTTTCACACCAGAGAAACTGGTATTTACACACAAGTGTCCTATTAATTTCACTTGAGTATGACCTCAATGTTTATCCACTTAGGTATAATTGTCTCTAGTTTGACATTCTTTATGACTGAGTAGTATTTGATTTTATACAAAAAAAAATCTTTATCCAGTCAGCAGTTGAAGAGCATTTGGGCTGTTTCCAAGTTTTAACTATTACAAACTGTGCTCCTATGAACATGGGTGAACATATATGACTGTAGTATGATTCTTTTGATTCTATTGGGAACATACCTAGCAGAAGAATAGCTGGGTCAAATGGGGCTTCTAATCCTAGTTGTTTGAGTTGTCTCCATAATAATTTCCACAGTAATTGCACCATTCTGCACTTCCACCAAAAATAAAAAGTTATTCCTTTCTCCCCACAACCTGTAAGCATTTGTTATAGGTTGATTTTTGATAGCAGCCATTCTTTCTAGTTCATCTCCATCGCTCAAATGACCAGTGATGTCAAACATCTTTTCATGTTTATTTGTTGCTTTAACTTCTCTGTCTGAGAAATATCTGTTCATTTCAGATGCCCATTTTGAGTTGGGTCTTTATATTTTGGTGGTCTGGATTTTTTGAGTTCTTTATGTATTCTAGATAGTAGACCTTTGTCTGAGGATCAGCTGGTAAAATGTTTTCCTACTTTGTAGCTTGTCTCTTAGTGCTGTTGGCTGTTTCTCTTGCAGTGAAGAAGCTTGTTAAAAAGATGAGATACCAGTTGTTGATTCTTTGTGCTAGTTCCCATGCTACTGAGGATTTGTTCATAAAATATTTCCTATGCCAGTGTCTTCAAGAGTTCTACCTAACTTATCTTCCAGCAAATTTAATGTTTCTCTTTTAATGTTTAGATCTTTAATCCATTTTGATTTTAGATTAGTGCATGGTGAAAGATAGGGGTCTAGTGTTAATCTTTGGAAAATTGAAATCCAGTTTTTCCAACATCATTTGTTAAAAGGCTATCTTTGCTCTAGTGGGGATGGTTGGCTCCTTTGTCAAAGAAGAGGAAGCTGAGTATGTCTGAAGTTGTTTTTCCATCTTCTAATCTATGCAACTGATCCTTCTTTGCCAGCTCCGTTCTGTTTTATCACAGTGGCTTTTTGGTATAGTTTCAAATTGGGAATTGTTATACTGCCTTCCATGTCTTTGTTGCTTAAAATGGCTTTAATTATTCTAGGTCTCTTCTGTTTCCAAATGATTTTTTAGATTATTTTCTCTAGTTCTGTGAAATACACTGTTGGGATTTCAATCAGGATCACATTGAATCTATATAGCAGTTTTGTCAGTATGGCCATTTTCATTATATTAGTTCTTCCTACTCAGAAAAAGGGAATATCTTTCCATTTTTTTTATATCTTCTTTCATTTCATTTATAAGAGTACTTTAGTTTTCAATGTAGAGGTCTTTTGCTTCCTTCATTAGATTGACTCCTAGATATTTCTTTTTCTTTTTTTTTTCTTTTTTTTTTTTGATGATATTGTGAAAGGAATTGTTTTCCTAATTTCTCTTTTGGTGAGTCTGCTATTTGTGTGCAAGAAGGCTATTGATTTTTGAGTGTTGACCTTTTATCCTGCAACTATACTGAATCAGTCAATGAAGTCTGCAAGTCTTTTGGCAAAGTTTTTTGTGTCTTCTATGTAGAGTATCATATCATCAGCAAATAGTGATAGTTTAACTTCTTCCTTTCCTACCTTTATTGTTTTTAGTTCTTTTTCTTGTCTAATTTTTCTAGCTAATTTTTCCAAAACTATATTGAACAGGAGTGGTGATAGTAGATATCCTTCTCTTATTCCTGATTTTATTGTGAAGATTTTCAGTTTTTGACCATTTAGTATGATGCTGGGTGTTTGTTTTTCATAGATCAACTTTATCAAGTTAGATAAAGACCATCTATTCCAATTTTCTGTAGGATTTTTATCATGAATGGGTGTTGATATTGTGGAATGCTTTTTCTGCATCTATTGAAATGATTCTATGGTTTTTGTCCTTGAGTCTGTAATGTAGTGTATTACATTTTTTGATTTATTTATGTTGAACCATCCTTGCATCTCTGGGATAAATATATCTACTGATTGACAAAGAAATCCCAAATAAAAACAAGTCAAGGTATAATGCATGAAGGTAGAATGTTATTTATGAAACTGATACTTAACTGTCAGTAGCAATATGCTGTTTAAAAAAATATATACAAAGAGCCTTTTGTAATTGGTAATATAAAGTTCAACTTCTTGCTTTTAATAAAATGACAATAAATTTTGTTTATTTTTATTTTTAATTCATGGGAATATTATTTTGAACATAAGATTTATTGCTAAAAGCATTAAGTTTAAACAAAAAAAGTTGTTTATTGAGGTGCCCACAGACTAAAATGCCAGTTTTAGAATTTTGAAAACCTTATGTGTATACATATGAAACCAAAAGAGAATACAATCCCAACTCCTATTTTAGCTTCAGTGTGTTAAGATATAAACCTAAAAGATATCAAACTCTTCCTGAAGCATACTAATGCATAAATTCTGATCTCTCTATTACTTTAACCATTAGAAAAACATTTTAAGAATTGTGAGTCTCTGTGTATTTTACTTGTATTTATTAATACTAAGTAAGTTTATTATGTTCATTATATGATGTTTACATTGCATATGTATTGCAATCAGCAACACAATAAAAGCATATTCACATACACATCAATTTCTTTTAACATTTTAGGAAATTTTAAATATACTATTTCACTTTATTCATAGCATCATTTTGAATAATGATAATCAATTTATACCCCAAAGCATCTACCTCCTATAAGACTGTAGATATTTTTAAATTAGAAAAAAAATTCCATCTATACTGAACTTTCCCCGTATTTAAAAAAATATATACTATTTCTCAAATAGTTTCCATGTGTGAAAAACTATAATATTACATAAGATCCTAATGAGATAATTGACAATGTGAAATAGGAAGAAAGGGGCTAAAGGTGTAGGGAAAGTGGGAAGGGTAGGGGAAAGGGAATAAGGAAAAAGAAAAACAAATACGAGAAAATGAAAAAAATGGAAATTAAGTGTTTGTAAATGGTGAGGAGGGGATGAAGGGAGGGCAGGGACAAGGGGAAAAATGAGAACCAAGACCTGTCATGTAGAGGTACAAGATCCCAATGATGAATGTAACTGCACTTTATACCTAAAATGTACCAATAAACTCAATTAAAATGTTATTGCTTCTTGTTTTTCTGTGTATATAAGCTTCATAGTATAGGTATCAAAAATTTCATTACCTTAAATGCTTTGTAGCTTATGAGAATTTAGTTTTCCTCTTACTGTGTTTATGCTTCTAAAAACAAATGTTATGACTTGTTCATATCTGAGCTGATGATTCACTTATTATCAGGAGAATACAAAAATATGAGAGATAAAGTTAAAGGAGGCCAGAAGAACATCTCTCATTTATATTCTTTGCCAGTATATCCCTGTATGTCCTTTGTGTCTGATTTATTCAGTGTATTTGATTCTATGCCATAAAATACAATGTCTCAAGTTTTTCTCCTCAAATAGTTATTAAACTATTATTTGAGTAAATTGACTTTCGCTTCTTTTTAGCAAGATCCAGACTTAAATTTGCTGGTTTGAGTCCTAATCAATACTGTGCTAACTGCTCCACTAATCCTGTCCCACTACTTCTATCTCTCGTCCTTCCCAAGAGCTGCTCGCTGCTGTTACCTCACAGCAGATAATTGATTTTCTAAGGTAATAACTTCAGAAGCTTATCACCGATTTTTTCCTTTCTCTCAAGTGCAGGACCCAATCAAGTTTTAAAGCATAACCCTCATTTCTGATTATCTAAAATGGATCATTCTGTAATCTAATTTACTGAACAAAGAAAGAAGGAAAAAAAAAAGAAAGAAAAACTTGGCTACCACATTTTCAAATATAAACAGTTAACAGAATTTAAAATAATTCGTATTATGATTTAAAATAATTCTTGTACTCCTGAAAACAGAAACATCCTGGAGAAATAAAATAATATCCTTACATGTTTAGCAACAGGGAACATGACTAAAAATATCTATTTACCAAACATGTTGACAGTTAGAGTTATAGACAGATATTTATAAGTTAAAGCTTATGGATTCTGAAATACAAATTCAAGTAATTGTATATAAGTCAATGATTTACTTTAGTTCAATTTAGAATTTATACATACAAAATGAGAATTCATAATCTTTTCCATGTAGTTGGGAAGATTATTCAACTGATTACCTTCTTTCACTCTTGGCTAATTTCTAGTGGTGTTGTTTTAATTAATTATTTAAGAATTCAATCTTGTACATAAATGATGTCACCAAAATATATAGTGAATGATCAAATTAAAAAAATACTATAGTAGAAAGATGCAAGGACATTAATCCAACACAAAATGCTGCCAGTCTTTGAACATTTTTATTTCATTTTCTTGTTAACTTTTGCAGCAAGTTCTGGAAGTCCTTTTTCATGTCCTTAGGAGGTCTGATTTTAAAAATTAGAGTGAATGCTTCTGCCTTCCACGGGAAAAGGCAGTAGTGTATCAACATTACAGTGTGTCCTCTTCTTCCTCATTCACCTGACATAGCACTTTGCATTATGCATCTTCTAGACGCTCCTCAAAGTCAAAAGGTCAATGAAAGGCAAATGTTTCAAATCAACTTAGGACATGAAGGTAAGCACTACAGAGATAAAAACACTCACATAAAAGGACTTTGAAAGGAAGGGTCAGAAATGTTCAAAATGAAGAGGGGGGTTACAGTCTTAAACAAATATGAAGGGCATTAGTGGTAATAAGGGGAATTGGGAGGGGTAGGGGAAAGGAAAGAGGGTAAATCAATAAATATGAGAAAAGGAAAATAATAGAAAAAATTTTTTGGTAAACAGGAAGGAATGGAGTGGTTGAAGGGAGGTCAGAAGAATAGAGGAAAATGTAACAACCAAGATATATTATGTGAAGGTACAAATTCCCAATAATGATTATGAGCATATTTATACATATATTATATATATATATATATATATACACACACACACACATATATATATAATGTACCAATAAAATTAATGAATAAAAACATAAACATCATATTTGTTGATCATGTCTTTTATTTTATTTAACATTTTATTTTCTAAATTAATACCTTTACATTGTCTATTACACATTGTAGCAACAACAGTTGTGGCTTATGAATATAAAACTTGCCAATTATTTAACCTTTTAAAAATATGAATTGAGTACATTAGAGAAATTTTTCTGAAACTTTTCTACTCTAAGCACGTATAATCCAGATTTAATTGGATATGGCTCAGAGGCTTGAAGGTTACAATTGGGTCTACATATATGAACACAGGAAACAAGAACACAAACTTATTCACTACTTGCATTTAAGACTCCTGAACAATTTAGAACAAGTGTTTGTTTTTTTTTCTTTTGGTAACATGGGACACAGAGACCTTCTCAGTAGCCACCAGGCACCATGTTTTTCAAGCACAGAGGCAAAGGTAAGGAAAGAAGGTGAGCTTGTGGCAAATCATGTTGGCCTGGGGGTGGCAGGGAAAAAAGGGAAGTCTCAGCGGATACTGATTGCTGGTTTCTGTGATCTGAACCCCTTCACTATGGCCAGTTTGCAGCCAATGATATAAAATTAGCTTTCAAATTCACAAAAATTTTCTTATCAGATGCTGTGTGCCACTTAAAACTAGTTCCCATGCACCATTATGTAGGGATCATCTACTGTCAATATTCTTTAAAACATAAAAACACTAATTAGGATTTCTACTTTATCCATAAATTACACACACACACACACACACACACACACACACAGACCACACAGTTGCATGGACTACTTTGTTTTCTTCAGCTATATAAAGCAGTCAGCTCTAAAACTTTCTTGAATACTCTCATTGTAAGTTAAGAAAAGATGAAGTATATAATATCATTAGCAGCTTTTCATAAAACTATTGTTTGAACAAAGAAATAAAGATATGTTTCCCTGCTTGCTTTTCTTGTCCATATAAGCCTATTGGATGGCTTATTAGCTAGGTTTTATTTTCTGATATTTTTATAGATACTTTATTCGTAATATTCCTTAGGATTACACCTTGGAAATTTGTTTTTTTTTTAGAATATTGATGATTATATTCACTGTCAGCCATCTCCAATCAACATGAAAGTAAGCAATAATAGGAAAATCTGAATGTTAAAGATAAATGTCACCTCTAAACTAATACTAGTTTTACCACATTGTTTCATGAGTATAGATTATTTTATAGGAAACCAGATCGTCAGACAACTCAGGAGAAGTCACAAGTCAAAGCTGATACAAAGTTTGTAGCTGTTGGTAATCTTAGTTGTGAAGCCACTGAAATTAGAAAACTTAGTTCATTGCTGAATACACAAATGAGTCTTCCTGCCATCACAAGACATAGAATAAATTGAGTTAATAGCTGTACAATCTGGTTTTTTAAATGACAGAATTATTTTCTAGTCCATACCACAGTAAGTTCATCTCTGCTTTTCCATGTTGGAGGTGCTAGACGCGTACATGAGTCTTCCCTTGTGCCTTAAGTCATACTTTAATGCAGAAATAATAAAATGATAACATTTAGAGCTTCAGAACTGAACAATTGGGTCAAAATTTAACTTCTAAAAATACACTTTCATGCATTTATACTTATAAAGTGTCATATCAGTTAAAAGGGTTTTGAAGGTTTAATAGCTGAAAGAGCAACAATCTTTTAAACGTTCAAATTTGTAGTCTATTTCTGATTTGAATATGCTGATTGGGCATTCTTTAAAATAAATGAGCCAATCTTTAAAATTACTTTACAAATGAATTGCTCCACTTTACATGTTTCTATTCACTTCTATTGACATCTATGAGCACTGATAATTCTCATTTTACCATTATTTTCTTCTTAAAACTCCAAGCTGCCTTTTGTGCATCTGGGAGGGACATTCCAACTTATTATGTCAGAAATAAATGAGCAGACTTCCAATTTTAGCTCCAACATGTTATGATCTGACAAATTGTCACTCTTATCCTTAAAACATGAAAAGGGTAGGATTACAGTGACATTTTTATACATATCAGAAAACTGGAATTTTAGGATTAATTAAAATCACAAAAATTTGGAGACATGAGAATATCAAAGAGATATGAAAAATGTAAGATGTCAAAAAATAAAAGAATAGTCTGAGAAGAAAATTATTCATTAGAATAAGATCTAAATATGTCTCACCTGTGGCCATTATTTGGCAAGTAAGTTTATATAACATAATATCTTCAAGATTCTACATAAAGAAGATGAAAAAGATCAACCCCTCATACCTGGATCAACCCCTCAAATACTTCTTGTTTCCTATCTTTGGATCTGGCTCCTGACTGACAAGTGGGTTAGGGGTACTGAATTCTATTTTTTGTATGCCTTGTGCCTTGGACAGAGTGGTACCTCTTTTTAAAGATAGTTTAGAGTGGAAATGTAACACATGGTGTATGTCTATTTCTATTTCAGAAGGCTAGATTCTGAGAAGCAAAGATTAGTTAGGTAGATACTATGGCTATGATGAATCACCATTGTAAAACTCCAAACTCCAAGCCCCAAACCCTAAAACCCTGGACACAAAGGTTAAGATGAACCCCTGGTGAATTCCCTATGTGATACTCTGCATTGCTCCTGAAGAATTAAGCAAGTCGTGGCACTGCACTTTGAGCAGACACCTACAGGTTTAAACCTGGCTACTCTCCTTTGCCAAATGTGCCCTGACTTCATTGCTGATTAATCAGTATACATGGACTGTATGACATCTTAATTGTATGGTTCAATTTAACCATCCTATAATGTGCATGGATTAAATATTTCTGGGTGTGTCCCTGTGGTGAAGATGTCCCCAATGAGGTTAACATTTGAATTGATGGACTAATAATAAAGTAGATTGCCCTTACCAAAGTGGGTGGATATCCTTCAAGCTCTGAGATCTGCATAAAACAACATAAATAAGAATTTGTCATTTTTATTTCCTGCCTGCTTGCTTGATTTGAGACCTTTGTCCTGGTGTTTTTCCTATTGGCTATGGTCAGTTTTCAGAATTTTGGACTCAAATAGAAATATGTCATCCACTTTCCTAGCTGTCTAGCTTGCAAACAGTAGGTTATAAAACTTCTCAACCTCCATTATTGCTTGAATCAATTCCTAATAATGAGTCATTCATACTATATGTATAGATAGATAGATAGATACATAGGTAGATAGATAGATGAGAGAGAGAGAGAGAGAGAGAGAGAGAGTATGACTAGCATACGGTAATAAATATTAACCAAACATACAAGCATATAACTGCTTTTTAATGTACTACTGAGAATACTAAAACATTTCAGTAATTTAGCAAGCCTAATATGGTCCTAGAAATCACACCATTGATTCTAATTTTTTTAATTATATGTCCTTTGGCCTATTTGTCTGGTTTCAAATCTATAATTATGATAATTATTTTTTGAGAACTTATAAAATAAATAAATGAAACTAATAAAGGAAAAATAAAAGGGAAATGACAGGAAGGGGAAAAGGGATTGAAATATGTTTTGTACATATACCAATTCCCTATAGTGAATGTAACAAATAAAAAAACTGGGTGAGTGATGACAGCATGGAAAAAAATACTGAGAAAATAAAGGATTTAGTAAATTTAGTTATTTTTTACTTTATCATATTTCTTCTGATTGATTTATTTTATATATTAATTTGTTAGTATGTGTGTGTAATACATAATGTTTGTATTCCTTGTAGGGAGTTGGTAAATGTACATAATATATCTTAAATAACAGAAATGAAAAATATTTTCAACAAGTTCATCAGTAGACATATGAGGAAAATACTAGTGAATTGAAAATGGGTCCATAAAATTCCCAAAGTGAAAGACACACAGACACACACACACACACACACACACAGAAGAATATTGGAGTAGATGAATAATGTGTAAATGACTTCTCAAAGAAGGAACAGGTGTAAAATGTTCCCAATTCCTTAGTTTGGAAACAATATTTCAAAGAGGGAATAAATGAATGCACAGATGATTTTACATCTAATGGAAGATGAATGGAATTAACCTTGACTATCTTTAATAGAAGCTCACATGCATGACGTTATCTTCAACATACAAAAGTATTTTTCATACCTTTGTAGATGCTCTTTTTAAATTCTCATTCATAACATCTATACAAACTACCCTATCATTTGAAAATGTAGTAAATGTAATTTATATTAAAATCAGGACACAGACTAAACCTTGTGTATGAAACATAACTGAAACTGAGATGCTCACTATTACAAACCAACTTCATGGCCTGTAATTAATTTATTTTAATATCTCTAACATTTGGTGCAGTTTACAGAATGATTTAAAAATTTATATGTATAAGGAAAAAATTTAGCGAAACATGTTTTAAGTAAAAGTTCAGAGAAAATAAGTTTCAGATTTTAAGAATGTGATTTCACTTCCACTATTTTTCCTCATTGATCTTACCCATCAGTGTATAGATAAGTTTTAAGCATAACTATAATAACATGTTCTACCTGAGTTGATTCATGTGAAGAGAAATGGATTATACAGAAAAACCAAATAAATACTGTTATATTGTTTCAAACAAAAATAGCTTCTTTTGGTTAATAACATTGTTCCCTGTGTATATTAGCTCAACAAAACTGAGAAATTATGAACAGCAAGTTAACCTTTTTTTTTCTTTTTGATACCAGGGATCGAACTCGGGTCCTGGTGAGGCAGGTAGCAGAGCCTGCCACTGAGCTAAATCCCCGGCCCTAGTAACTTAATCGTAAGGTTAATCTTTCTCTTTGAAAAGGAAATTAAATCATGTCCAAACTTTACAATTTACATATCATTACAGTAATCCAATATAACAATCCTTTGTGATATTTGGTTTTACATTTCCTGCACAGATGTAATTTCTGAAACTAAAACCATAGCAAAGTTTATTTTCAGAATGAATATACTGGAGGTGGATGAATAAACAGCAAACATAAAAATTTCACTTTCTCTACATTCTTTTGTGCTTCATTATACTAATATATATTGATATATTTAAGCATTATTGACTTTGTAATATTCTTTTTGAAATTTTACTAATAGTTATACAATAAATGACACTGTAAAATATATTTTATATATATGTCATATATAATGAGAAGTTGCTAAATATGTTGCTTGCTATTCATGGGATTCTGTTTTAAGCTGAAATGATATGAATTCGAAAGAAAAATGGTAGTTTAGCATCTTCTTACATTACATTTATCAGGGAGGACAAAGGTAATGTTCCATAGAAAAAAATCAGAGATTCTTTGCAATCCACCTCATTTGTGTGTCAGGAGATTCATAAAGCCTATTATTTGCATAACAATGCCAAGAAAATAATTATATTTCCACTTTACTAAATTGTGAGGCTTTGGACTTTTTTTCATAATACCTTCCTGGACTGTTGCACAAGTCATTAAAAGTGTTCATTCATGGAGTCATTTATTGGTACCTTAAAATGATTAGACTGTGTATGACTTTTCTTTTTTATGGATTTTCTACATTTTTCACCTACCTCTTGGTAAATACTATTAGAATTTGAATTTCTTTCTGAGTGGTACTAAGAATAACATCACTTGGGAAAAGAACTCTTTGAAAAGAGATTATCTGTGAACAAAAGTTGCATATGTTAAATTTATGTTTGGTATAAAAGGAGGGTCTCTGAATAATCAAATTCCCCTTCATTTCCTTTGAGTATATAATCTATTCCTGAATAAGATTAAATACATTAAAATTCTTGTAAACATTTTGTGTTGCATATATAGAAATGGAGCCCCATGAGATATATTGCTCATCCATGTAATATTCATGTAATGCTGTAGCATTGATGCATTGGGGTTCTCTTGGTGGGGCATTTAAAATTGGAATGGTAAAAAGAGACTGGTGAATCCAAGGAATTCTTTCTAACCAATTTTACAATTCTTCAGACTGGAGAGATAACTTGTAGGGAATTTTCTAACTCTGCCATTGCCAGGTGCTCCTTTTTCCTCTCCTCACACTACAGCTCACAATACTCACTCTGCAGCTATACTATTTCTCAACTTATTGGAAGAACTCTTCACTTTTCTAAGATCCTCAGTTTCTAGTTCTCTCAGTTTATTTCTATTACAGCTTTCTGAAAGTCTTTATGTTAATAAGACTTTACCATGTCAGTTCAGTGGGAAAAATACATATAAGCCATGAATCTTGAATATCATATTTTCTTATTAGAGTACAATTTTCTCCATGCATTCCATCCTCATTGTGTTGATGACTGTAAATTCGGAATATATGCCACATAAAGCCTTAGACTGTAAAGCCCACTGATGGCAGAATTAGCAAATACAACTATTCACTATTGTACTCCTTGTTCGAGTGGTGGTATCTTTTCCTATTTTAAAAGTACAGTATTTGTAAAAATAAAATAAAGTATTTGCTTATTGAATAAGTGAAGCAATGGAGGAAGGAATGTTTAGGACTATGTTTAGGGTTTAGAGTCAAAAAATTGGGAATTTATGAAAATAAATTGCAAACTGCCAAATCAAAGTGTGACCTAAAGAACAAAACTTATTTTACTATATAATTCATGCTGATATTCCATTTAAGGGGTTTAATTCTTTTTTTTTTTTGGCCTTTGTACATTTTATTTATTTATTTTTTTTAATTTTATTGAGTTTATTGGTACATTTTAGGGATACAGTACAGTTACATTCATTGTTGGGATCATGTACCTCTACATGGCAAGTCTTGATTCTCATTTTTTCCCCTTATCTCGGCCCTCCCTTCACCCCCTCCTCCCCTCCCCATCTACAAACACTTTATTTTCATCTTTTCATTCTCTCACATTTTTTTCTTTTCCCTTTTTTGTTCTTCCCCAAAGCATCACACCTTCCCTACACCTTTAGCTCCTTTCTTGAAATTTCTAAATGTCAGTAATCTTATTAGAATCTTATGCATTGTTGCAGAATATTCACACCAGGGAAACTATTTGGTATTTACACACGTGTGACTTATTTATTTCACTTAGGAGTATATCTTCAATATGTAGCGATTTTCCTATGAATGAATCTATTTTCTGGCTCTTTATGGCTGAGTAATATTCCATTTTATAGAAAAATCACAACTTCTTTATCCAGTTTCCAACGGATGGGCAAATAGGCTGTTTCCAAGATTTAGCTATTACAAACTGTGCCGCTATAAACATGGGTGCACATACTTCTCTGTGATATGATTCTTTTAGTTCTTTTGGAAAGATATCCAGCACAGGGATGGCTGGGTCAAATGGCACCTCCAGTCCAAGCTCTTTGAGGTATCTCCATATTGATTTCCATAGTGGTTGCACTAGTCTGCACTCCCACCAACAATGGAGGAGGGTTCCTTTCTCCCCACAACCCCGCCAACATTTGTTATTGTGTGATTTCTTGATAGCAGCAATTCTTTGTGGGGTGAGGTGGAATCTCAGTGTTGTTTTCATCTGCATTTCTCGAATGACCAGTGATGTGGAACATTTTTTCATATATTTTCTTGCTGCTTTTACTTCTTTGTCTGAGAAATGTCTGTTCATTTCGGATGCCCATTTTTGGATCGGGTCTTTATATTTGGGGGGACTGATTGTTTTGAGTTCTTTATATATCCTTGATAATAGTCCTTTGTCTGAGGTACAGCTGGTAAAAATTTTTTCCCACATTGTAGATTGTCTCTTAGTTCTGCTAATGGTTTCTTTTGAAGTACAGAAGCTTTTTAGTAAGATGAGATCCCAGTTGTTGATTCTTTCTGCTAGTTCCCGTGCTACTGAGGATTTGTTCATAAAGTCTTTTCCTATACCAATGTCTTCCAGAGTTCTGCCTAACTTACTTTCCAGCAAGTTTAATGTTTCTGTTTTAATATTTAGATCTTTAATCCATTTGGATTTTAATTTAGTGCATGGCGAAAGATAAGGGTCTAATTTTAATCTGTGACAGGTTGATATCCAGTTTTTCCAACACCATTTATTAAAGAGGCTATCTTTCCTCCACTGAGGATGGTGAGCTCCTTTGTCGAAGATGAGGTAGCTGAGTACATCTGCATTTGTTTTTGTGTCTTCCAGTCTGTTCCATTGATCCTCAGGCCTATTTCTTTGCCAGTACCATGCTGATTTTATCACAGTGGCTTTGTAGTATAGTTTCAAATTGGGAATTGTTACACCTGGTGCCATGTGACTGTTGCCTATAATGGCTTTTGCTATTCTAGGTCTCTTGTGGTTCCAAATGAATTTTTGGATTCTTTTTTCTAGTTCTGTGAAATATAGTGTTGGAATTTCAATTGGCATTGCATTGAATGTATATAGCAGTTTCGGTAGTATGGCCATTTTCACTATGTTGATTCTTCCTACCCAGGAGCAGGGGATATCTTTCCATTTTTTTATATCCTCTTCGATTTCTTTTTTCAGAGTGCTGTAGTTTTCAGTGTAGAGATCTTTTGTTTCTTTTGTTAGATTGATTCCTAGATACTTCATTTTTTTGTATGCTATTGTAAAAGGAATTTTTTCCTTTCTTTCTCTTTCTGTCTGTCTGTTATTTGTGTATAGAAAGGCTATTGATTTTTGGGTATTCACCTTGTATCCAGATACTTTATTGAACCTGTCAATTAAGTCTAGGAAGGGGTTTAACTCTGATATAATATTTTACTTTATTTTACTGGGGTAATAATTAAAATTTTTAGCTATTTTGTGAAATGAAAACTAATTTTATTCATCTCAGCTCACATTTTTCTTCTGCTTTTATTTTCCAAAATTTTCTGCTTCTCTTATATTTATCACCAAGTATTCTCAGTGTCTCTCGATGCATACAATGCTCTTGTATCCAGATGCTCACAGAGTATAATATGAGGCAGACATGAGCATTCACTTAGGCTCTGTCTTTCACTGGTTAAAGCATGCCCTTTTCTCTTAACATTTTCCAAGTATTATTTTGGCAAAGCTGTGATTTCTTTCTTTCTCCATTGTGAAAATGCCTTTCAATAGATACAGAAGGAGTAAAACTTATTGGAAGAACTCCCTGCATGGTGAATTGATTTTCTTCTGCCTCTATGTTGTCTTTGCTGTTTTAGAATTGTCAATATTGGTTGTATAGAAAATATCTGAGGCATCAGTTGGAGACTGGATAAAGAAGATGTGTTTTTTTTTTCTATGAAATGGAGTATTACTTGGCCATAAATGATGAGAAACTAGAGTCATTCATAGGAAAATATATGCATATCGAGACCATATTCTTAAGTGAAATAAATAAGTCACACATTTAAACACTGAATAATTTCTTTGGTGTGAAAAACTCAAATGTAAATAAGGATCAAAATGTATAACTAACAATGTGAAATAGGGGAAGAAAAGGGCTAAAGGTGTAGGGGAAGTGGGAAGGGTAGGGGAAAGGAAATAAGGGACAAGAAAAATATGAGAAAAGGAAAAAATGGAAACAAAGTCTTTTTAAATAGGGGAGGGTGAAGGGGGTGAAGGGAGGGCGGGGGTAGGGGTAAAAAATGAGAACCAAGACCTGTCATGTAGAGGTACAGGATCCCAATGATGAATGTAAATGTACTGTATACTTAAAAAGTACCAACAAACTCAGTGAGAAAAAAAAAAAGTAAATGCCTGAGGCATCCTCAAAAGTAATATGATAAAAAATTTGCATTTTTCTAGGTTAATATATTCTTAGCGATCGGACATCTACAAACCTCCAACACAATCATGCAGTGGTCTTCTATCTCCCTTATGTTTTGGGTAATATTGCCTTCTCTCCATTCCTCAAAGCAAGCCAAAATTCTTCTTCTTGACCATTTGTTTACGGGGAATGTCTGCTCCTGTTTTCCAATAGATAACTACTTTTTAACTTTTCCTTTTTTTTCTGAAATTGCCCCTTTCAATGGAGTATCATCTTTGACCACTCAGACTAGAAAATTCCTCCTGAATTGATCTACTTTTATCTCCTCATGTATTTCATAGGATTTATTTTCATCTCTAAGTATTTTGCTTCTTTATTAATTCTTTGTAGTTTGTCTGCCCCTCCATGAAAGTTCTGCAATGGAAAGAGAATTGTCTATATCAGAGATTAGAGCAGTGGTGCTTGAATTGATAAATCATGGAAAAATAGTGGATGATTGAGTGGATAATTAATAGAAAGGTGAGTATATTCTCAATTGTTATCTTCTTTCCTATCTCAGTTCATGGAGTTGCACTGGGATTTTTCCAAGATAAGACAGACCACTCCCTCATTCTACTTTAAGGTGATGATATAGATCATCAAGAACAATGACCTGGCCTCCAGAACCATGTGATCAGTGAAAAGTTAGGTTATTTATTCCAGTGGATATCAGATGCCTGAAATTCTTCAAGTATTGTTTCCATGATCATATTTACTTAACCTGCTTACTCCCTACATGACTTCAAATATACAAGAAAAAAGATACATGTAGTGGACACTCATATACCTGTAACTTTCAGTCTAGGTTTTCATCATTGTGATTCTTTCAGTTTAATCTTTAACTTCTCAGAACACAGAATTATTGCTCTCCTATTTCCATGAGGTGCTTGTACAGTCTCACTGAAAAGTCAGCTGAGAAATATATTTTGAAAATGAGAATTTTTACTTACCAACAAATTTCCCTGTAAGAAAGCCCGAATCCTACATATCAGTTTGTAGAGAAATCTTCTATTCTGCTGGTGACAAGACTGGTCTCTTAGTTCTCCATTCATCACCTCATTCACAGCACTGGGGCCTTTTTCTTTCCACTGTGATAAAACAGATGTTGCTGGAATCTGTGGAAAATTGGGTCAGTAAATCAGGAAGCACTGATTTGTTTTAAACAAAGATCAAGTTTTTACTTTATTTTTAGTACTTTTTGTTCCTCAGGCCATAATGTGTGAATCGTGGTTGAGAAAAATTCTTACTTCTTGCCTCAGTTATGATACAGTTATGCCTTCCTAAAAAAGTACACCAACACCCCTAAATTAAGTAATATTTAACAGACTGCTTAGTAAGCCCAAAAAGGAGGACTTTACTGACTAGGGAGGAGGGGGTGGGAAGGAAGGCAGGAGGGAAAGGGAGAGAGAGAGATGGGGGAAAAGGGCTGTAAGGAAGTAACCAAGGCAAATCCTTGGATGAGAAGTCTCGCTGTCTGAACCTGGCAAGCTGGAGATTCAGGTGTCAGTGGTAGTTTCAGTCTCAGTTAGGGCCTGAAAGACAAGTGGTCTGATGGTGGACGTTCTGTCCAAAAGCAGGAGCAGCCCAATGAACCTGTTCCTTTCTTCTCTACCTCCTTTCACAGGTTTCACATCAGTAGCAGTCTAACACTGACTGCTCATGGTCCCTCTCACCTTTACCTTTCACAGACAACCACTTACAATCCAATGTGTGTGTGTGTGTGTGTGTGTGTGTGTGTGTATAAATATAAAATTCCGGAAGATAATTAACTATAAAATTAAATGATAAACAATAATAATAACACTCACATATGCATTTCTAAGTATATTACAGTTGTTGAAGATTACTTGACATAAATTTGAACTCTTAATTAAACATCTTATCAATTATATATTTCATGGATTATATTAGTGTATGAGTATATAACACAATGGGATATTTAGAAAAGGCAATTCAAAACACAAATATGCACACATATACACACATATAATATACATAGCACATACTGATACATATAATACATATACAAAAAAAAAATATATATATATAATCTATCAATACTATTATTGGCAAAATTCCAGGCATAGCTAGCTTCCATTAGATGTACACTCTAGGTATTTTACTGTTATAAATGAGGTAAACGTTAATTTTTACCATAGGAAAAAATGCATTTCCCTATTTAATTTTATAGTTAATTATCTTCCAGAATGTCCAAGGATCCTAAAAAAGGAAACTGTGATGGAAGAACCTAGAACAATACAAGTAATGATCAGACTTACATCGGACTTTTCTGTTTTTTTCGTTTTTGGTCCCAGGGGTCGAAATGGGGCCCTTGTGCTTGCAAAGCAGGCGGCGGAATCACTGAGCTAAATCCCTGGCCCCATCCTATTTTTCTTAACCTGAATTGTTAGAAACAAAATATTTTTTCTACAGAAATCGTGTGAAAATATTTTTTGATTTTTCCATATTTATTTTACTTCTTTGTAAGAAATTATTCTCTTTGACTTGTGGCAGAGAAATATGTACCTGAAACCATCGGTAATTTTTAGCATAAATGTCACTAAATATTTTTAAATTCATAAGCATGATTTTCAGAAATAATGATTTGTAAATTACATTTAAATGTGTAGTGTAGGCTACTGTAATATTTTCTTATCCTAATCTAAAATTTAATCCTGTTGTTTGGGCTTCAAAACATACATATATGTACACGGGACCTCGTTTTTTATCTTCTTAATCTCAGCAATTATCTCCACTGCTATGATTTTCCTATCAGAACATAAAGATAAATATTCAATAATTTTCCTAGGAACTTTCATAACTACACTCTTTCAGAAAACACCAGTGAAGACATTAAAAGCAGCTGCAATTTTCTTTGTGTAAATGGGTGAATAATTAAGGTATATGGTTTCCGATGTTTCCTTTTTGATTAAGTAGAACTTGAGCAAAAACTAGACATTTAGATGAGAAGGAAGTATTAGATTGCACAAGGTTTCTATTTTTCACTTTTATCATATTTCTTCTAGGAATTTAATATCTATGGTTTCCTTCTCATTATGCACATTAACACTTTAAATTTGAACCACATTTCTCCAGCTTAAGCACATGGATTATTTTCATGGAGGATCATCACAGCATCATTACTTCACAGATATTTGACACTTAAAAATAAAGTTATCTTTATCTCTTTTTCAATTTAGTTGCTTATAAATTTGTACCATGTATTCATTAATCAATAGCAACCCAATTATAAGTAAAATTATCAGCTTCTAAAACAGGCTTCTCTGACCAGAGAGTCTGCTTTTTAATCTTCATAAACTTTTCTCTCTTATTGAAAGCATGTCACTTATTTAGAGCTTTAGAGCACGGACTTTGTTCTGACCTTTTAGCAAATCTCTTTTTCCTCACTTTGTCTTTACCTCTCCAATCTTCTGAAGTTTTGGAGATTTCCTCTCAAGAACTTTTGACTCTGTCGCAAAGATCATTAAATTCTTTTTGAATACTGTCAGGTGCTGTTGAATGGGTTCACATTATTAAAGACCAGCTTGGTGCTTTACAGGTCGTGTAAAATTGTTACCTGTGAAAAATCACACTGCTACGGGATCTTGACTGACAAACTGAGGACTTCTAAGATAACCTCAGTAGGCAAACAAGGGTCATTAATACTTTTGAGCAAGATGAAAATGTCATAAAAACAAATGCCTTTCTCAGAAGTATACTGAAAGTCCAAAATTATTAGAACTTCTGTAGTAGCCAAGGAAATCAAGCTGTTGCCACCTGCTGTAATAATGCAGAAATTATAAATTCTCTTATTACAGTCTAGGTATTTCGGAGTACAAAATTATTATTGTTTTATTTTTTAGAAAAGATGTGGTTCATTTGCCCTTGAAATTCAGTATTTCAGAATGTTGAGGCCTCAAAGCTCAGAGGAAAAACATTTTCTGAGTTTCATTTATAAAGATATATATCTGTTGGAGAAAAGACAAAAGTAACTGAGTATTAAATTCTATATTTAACTACAAAGGGGAAAAAATAACTGAGAGTATACCAGGTAGGACTTTATGTGGTATGTTTTAATCTGGTAAAGCTGCAGATATATTTTTCAGTTTATTTCCACCTAAACTCTTAAAGTGAAAAAAAATCCTAGCCTGTAATCTTAACAAATAATGTCAGATAGTGTGAAACCAGACATCTCTTCTGTTTAACAGATAATATTTTCCATATAGTAAATATTGAAGTTTATAGCTGTTTATTGTTGAAAATACTTCCCATTAACACCACAATACAGATTTCAACCCAAAGAGGTATAACAAAAAATTCAAGCCCTTTCTTGTGCAGCAGGCTCTTTGTTAAAAAAAAAAAAGAACTTCCTAGAAGCACAGCCTAATGCTTATTTTTAGAACATAAGAAAAAAGTAAAGATTTTTGATATAAAGTATGTCATGCTTAACCTTCAAAGATGAAATTTAGAATATTACAGTTTGAAGATTTTTATATGATCTTTATAGAAAGGGGTAATGTAATGGCCCTCTCCACTTCAGATGGACAAAATATATGGAACATTATGTTTCTCAAAGAAGAGCCAACAGGTAACAGAAAATGCTGTAATATATAGTTAAATGTGGACCTATAAATTTTTTTCTTTAGTTGATGAACAGCTGAATAAAAATGCATTCATCTATCAATTCATCCATCCATCCATCTTTACATTTTGCTATATACCAAAACACATTGTTTTTTCAAAACTTTAACATTAAGTTCATATCCCATGGAATTTTTATTACATTTCTTTTGCTATTTCAGTTCAAGTATGATTACAATAACTCTTTTTTATCTTATTGAGTTTATTGGTACATTTTAGGTATACAGCACAATTACATTCATCATTGGGATCTTGTACCTTTATATGACAGGTCTTGGTTCTCATTTTCCCCCTTACCCCTGCCCTCCATTCACCCCCACCCCCTCCCCTATTTACACAGACTTCTTTCCATTTTTTCCTTTTCTCATATTTTTTTCTTTTCTCTTATTTCCTCCCCCCTACCCTTCCCACTTCCCCTACACTGCTAGCCATTTTCTTCCTATTTCATATTATCAGTTACACAATTTGGATCTCATTTACACTTTGAGTTTTTCACATCAGAGAAACTATTCAGTATTTACATGTGTGACTTATTTATTTCACTTAAGAGTATGACCTCAATATGCATCCATTTTCCTATGAATGACTCTAGTTTCTCATTCTTTATGGTTGAGCAGTATTCCATTTTATAGAAAAACCACTTCTTTATCCAGTCTGCAATTGATGGGCAATCTGGCTGTTTCCAAGTTATAGCTATTACAAAGTGTGCCACTATAAACATGGGTGCACATATATCACTGTAGTATGATTCTTTTAATTCCTTTGGAAGAATACCCAGAAGAAGGATGGCTGCGTCAAATGGAACGTCTAATCCTAGTTCTTTGATGTATTTCCATATTGATTTCCACAGTGATTGCACCAGTCTGGACTTCTACCAACAATGGAGAAGGGTTCCTTTCTTCCCACAACTTCACCAGCATTGGTTATTGGTTGATTTCTTGATAGCAGCCATTCTTTCTAGAATGAGGTGGAATCTCAGCATTGTTTTCATCTGCCTCTCTCTGAATGACCAGTGATGCAGAACATTTTTTTCATGTATTTATTTGGTGCTTTTACTTCTTTGTCTGAGAAATGTCTATTAATTTCAGATGCCCACTTTTGAATTGGGTCTTTATATGTTTGGGAAGCCTGTTGTTTTTGGTTCTTTATATATTCTAGATGATAGTCCTTCGTCTGAGGAGCAGCTGGTAAAAATTTTTCCTCACATTTTAGGTTGTCTCTTAGAAACCAACATACATATTAGCTCAACACTAACACATTAAATGTTCATGTACTGTGCAGATCAAACATAGTTTAAAATGCTCCCTTAGTAATATCACATTGCCTATCTTCTTGACATTACACTGCAACTTATTTAAAGAAAATATATTTGTTTATATTTTTACCACATTTAAAACAAAAAACTTTTAAGAATGTTAAGTTCATTACCATGGTGGTGAGTACTCCTGCTTTGGAATGCTTTAAAATATTTTCACATCAAATACGCTTTAATTTTTTTTTTATATGCATGATAAACAAAAGCAAACTAAAGTTACTTGTAACTAAATCTTGTATAGTTTTATTATAGACAGCTAATTTAGATACCAAATAGTACTCATTCAGAGAGGGATGGGGGCCCTCTGGGGAGTCAGTGCAGAATATGAGACATACCAGGAACGTGATTAGGGGAGAACCTGAAGAGAGTCAGACTTAGGATAGAAATGCTTAAGTAAGACCTGCAACCCTCCCTATAGATAAATAATATTATAATCCGCACCACCTAGTCTAGGGAACCGAGAACCTAGAAAGGCATCAGATGCCTAGGTAGGTGACCAGAATGTCTGGGCCCATACCCCTCCCTTTTCAGGAGTGTCTGTTCTTCCTATAATTAGAAATTATACATAAACTACTTAATGACATGATGCTTGCTGTACGCACTTGCTACATGCATCACATCTCTGTTGGATTCGTAATTCTATTGGTTAATTGTAGTTTGATGTGTGTTGCATGCTGTGATTTTGCCGTGTGAAATACCACCGACAAGGGGCCTCCTCAGCCACCCACTCTGGACTCCTCTTGGAAATCCAGGAGCTGTTCTTCTCATTTCCAAAAAAAAAAATTCTAACCACCTCCTTCGGTTGACTTCATTCCTTGATGTGTGATCGTGAACTGATTTCTACCAGTTGGGAGTTACTTACCCTGTCACATTGTTTCCACATTAATTTAGGGATTGAAATTCATCAGCAAAATAAAAAGCCTATTAATAACCACCTAAATTTGAATACTGTCTTGCTAATTCTTAAAGAAAAAGTACTTTGTAGGTTAAAAGTGACAGAATAATAATTCTTTCCTATGAAGTCTTTTGTTTCTGGGACAGTTAACATCTACTCTTAAATGGCTTTTTATAAAATACAGCACCACTGTGTTGAAATGTATAGAATGTGGCTCTAAACTGCTATATTTTCCTTCAGAGAAATTCACAAACAAGAAGGTATAAAAATTTTTGATAATTTTGTTTCTCAAAATTAGCAATAAAAGTTTCATTTTTCCTTAACAAAGTTTCCCTTAATTACTGGACAAGAGGTGAGTTAAATCACTAGGTGAATTAAAAATACACATAAAAATGTGACTACTAATCAGGGTCCCTGTAATCCAAAAAAGAGAGTAACAATATTGATTATCAGAAGAAACATAAGCTATTTATAATACAAAGTTGATTGTGTTTTCCAAAATATATTTCTTTGTTGTTTTTGTTGTTGTTGTTGTTGTACCAGGGATCTAACTCAGGTCCTTGCGCTTGCAAAGCAGGCCACTGAGCCTCTGAGCTAAATCCCTGGCCCAGTGTTAGGTTTTTAAAAAAAAAAAATTCAGCTTTTTTTTTTTTTTTTTTTTTTTTTTGGTACTGGGGTTCGAACTCAGGTTCTTGTGCTTGTGAAGCAGGCGGCAGAACCACTGAGCTAAATCCCTGGCCTATTTTCCAAAATATGGATAAAATCTTTCACCTCATTAAACAGAAAACAAAATTTTTATTTGTTTGTTTTTCTGGTATCGGGGATTGAACTCAGGTCCTTGCACTTGCAAGGCAGGCCACTAAATCGCTGAGCTAAATCCCTGGCCTCAGAAAACAAGATTTTTGTCCTCTCACAGTGTGAGGGCAGGATAGAAGAAATAATTTTCCTGAGTTTTTTAAATTCTATTGTATTGTATCTTGGCTTTTTCATTATTTTTATTTCTTGTGATGCTAGACAGTTTATTTACAGTAAAAGTTGGAAATTTCTAGATATAAATTGATCTTTATTTTCTAAGTACAGTGATATAATTAAAAGTTCAATTCTTTCTTTGGATCCAAATAATTAAAGTATATGTTCTATAGGAGTTTTTGATTGGATTAGCTTGTTTTAGAAATGCAGATGGGTCTAGACACCATGCCTCTTAAAGAGGAGATGTTCCAAATTTAGAATAACATCAGCTGCAAAATGACCTTAAATTTCAGTGATTAAGCTTGGTGGAAAAACTAGAAATGGAATAACTGCATTTCAGAGAATTAAATATTGTCAATGCATAATTGTGTCCAAGTTCGTATTTCTAAATATCTTATCAAGAAATGTGTGAAAAAGGAAGAAAAAGTACAAAGGGGAAGGGGAAGTGGGAGGAGTAGGGAAAAAGAAAGAAGGGAATGGAATCAATGTAAAAAAAGAAAAAATGGAAACAAAGCCTTTGTAGATAGGGAGGGGTGGAGGGGTTGAAGGGAGGGCAGGGTATGGGGAAAAATAAAAGAACAAAGATGGATTACGTGAAAGTGTGAATTTCCAAAGATGAATGTTATTATATTGTATACCTTAAATGTACCAATAAAATTAATTAAAGAAAAAGAAATAAGATTTGGAAGAATACCCAATGGACAGTAGTACATCAACCTTCTCTTATGGGCAGGATATTTGTGGGCTCCTTTGGTTTAATATATTATGGAACTATACTCCATATTTAATTACTTTACTCCTCTCCATACTCCCCTTCCCACTCAAAACCCTATTTGTCATAACACCCAGGTTGATACTCATATCTATTTGGTCCATGTACCATATTCAGTCAAAAACTTGAAATTTCAAAATGTGACTGATATCCTAATTAAATATATCATTTTTCATAATATGTGACATGTTATAGCCTTTAAATTCATTGCTATTTTAAATAAAAATTGTAACCACATACACTAATTATATTTACATATATTATCTTGTCTAGTCTGATCCAAAGTATATGTGTAAGAGAATTTGATTATTCTTTCCTTAACAATGTCTCATATCTAAAAAAATATATTAAGTATGGAATTAAGGAATGAGACTTGTGTATGTGTGACATCTCCAAACTCAAATAAATGTTACCCTCTTAGGATCACATTCGTGCCCTTACTCTGGTTGATACAGTTCCCCAAGATTTATCTTCTATTTCTGCCTCCTTTTTTTTTCTCACATTGAGTTGTTGGTACGTTTTAGGTGTACAGTACAGTTACACTCATCATTGGGATCTTGTACCTTTACATGACAGGTCTTCGTTCTAATTTTTCCCCCTTGTCTCTGCTCTCCTTTCACCCCCTTCTCCCTTCCCTATTTACAAATACCTTGTTTCCATTATGTCATATTCTCACATTATTTTTCTCTTCCCTTATTACCTTTCTCCTACCCTTTCCATTTTCCCTACACCTTTATCCCTTTTCTTTCTATTTCACATTGTCAATTATATCATTAGGAACTTATGTACCATTATAGTTTTTCACACAAGAGAAACTATTCAGTATTTACACAATGTGTGACTTATTTATTTCACTTAGGAGTATGACCTCAATATGTATCCATTTTCACATGAATGAATCTAATTTCTCATTCATTATGGCTGAGTAGTACTCCATTTTATAGAAAAAAACACATCTTCTTTATCCAGTCTCCAAATAATGGGCAAATGGGCCGTTTCCAAGTTTTAGCACTTACAAATTGTGCCGTTATAAACATAGGCGCACATGTATCACTGCAGAGGAATGCTGGCTCAAAGGGAACCTCTAATCCTAGTTCTTTGAGGTATCTCCATATGGCTTTTCACAGTGATCGCACCAATCTGCACTCCCACCAACAATGGAGAAGGGTTCCTTTCTCCCCACAACCCCGCCAACATTTGTTATTGTGTGATTTCTTGATAGCAGCCACTCTTTGTGGGGTGAGCTGGAATCTCGTTGTTTTCATCTGCATCTCTCGAATGACCAGTGATGTGGAACACGTTTTCATATATTTACTTGTTGTTTTTACTTCTTTGTCTGTGAAATGTCTGTTCATTTCAGATGCCCATTTTTGAATCGGGTCTTTATATTTGTGGGAGCAGATTATTTTGAGTTCATTATATACTCTAGGTAATAGTCCTTTATCTGAGAAGCAGCTGGTAAATTTTTTTCCCACATTTTAGGCTTTTAGCTCTGTTGATGGTTTCTTTTGCAGTGCAGAAGCTTTTTAATAAGATGAGACCCCAGCTGTTGATTCTTTCTGCTAGTTCCTATGCTACTGAGGATTTGCTCATAAAGTTTTTTCCTATGCCAATATCTTAAGTAGTTCTACCTGTCTTATCTTCCAGCAAATTTAGTGACTCTTTTTTAATATTTAGATCTTTAATCCACTTGGATTTTAGTTTAGTGCATGGTGAAAAAATAAGGGTCCAGTTTTAATCACTGGCAGTTTGAGAACCAGTTTTTCCAACACTATTTATTAAAGAGGCCATCTTGCCTCCAGTGAGGAAGGTCAGCTCCTTTGTCAAAGATGAGGTAGCTGAGTACATCTGGAGTTGTTTTTGTATCTTCCAATCTATTTCCCTGATCCTCAGGTCTGTTTCTTTGCCAGTACCATGGTGTTTTTTATCACAGTGGCTCTATAGTATAGTTTCAAATTGGGAAGTGTTATACCCGCTACCATGTCTCTGTTGCCTAAGATGGCTTTTGCTATTCTAGGTCTCTCCTAGTTCCAAATGAATTTTGGATCATTTTTTCTAATTCTGTGAAATACAGTGTTGGAATTTCAATTGGCATTGCCTTGAATCTGTATAGTAGTTTGAATCTGTCTCCTTTTTTAATCAGCTAGTTCATTCAGCTTCATGGTAGGCAGGCTAAAGGCTGAAGATACATAAGTATCTGAACTCTTATATAGGCATTTATATGAGTTTCCACGACAGACTTTTTTCTCTATGCTAGACTCTATTAACTTTATAACCTCCAGAAAAACTGTTTTGACTTGTTATTCATATGAAACATTTACATAGATACTAAATAACTTCCATGCCAATTTTAGCAATTGATTCAACTAGTTCAGTTTTGGAATTTTGCCTCATCCAAGATCCAATTTCTCTTTCTCCTATAGCATTTACCTATACTGTGGGAATCTATGCATTATTTGATATCATCATTTGCCATATCGTCAATTAATTGTTAATTTAAGCATGCCAAATTTATTTGATGATTTTGGCATAGATAAAAAAAGAAAGAAAGAAAGGGCATATTCTCAGTACCCCAGATGCAGGAGTAAAGAAAGAGTTGCAAACAAGTAAGTTCCTTGAAAAATCAAATCTAAATGAAAGGGAACAGAAAATCTCATCATGGATGGATTTCATAAATAATGGGAGAGTCAAGAAACAAATTAGAATTTTGGGGGAGTCAAGGTTCATAAGAAATTTATGCAAAAGAGGTAAACACTATCAGTAAAAAGTACTGAGAAAATACAATTAAAAAACTGAATTACTACCTTCAAGTAAAAACTACAACTGAACTATTGATATTTGAAAATAAATCATGAAAGCTGATGGAATATTATTGGAAAATTTTATTCAGGAGATAATATAAACACATTTCTATAACAGAAATATCATATTAGCAAAATACACAAAGGGTTGATACAAACTGGAGGGAAGGAGACTTCCACATGTAGCAAAAATAATGAGTTTCACAAATTCAGGGGGAAAGGAAAGGTTTTGTGATATAGTAGCTGTCTTGAAATAAAGAAAAGCCATTTAATCAGGAAAACTAAGTGACCAATCAATTAGACATATAGAGTGGGAGTGAAAAGAACAGAGTAAGTCTCAGGTCTCTCTTATGAGAAAAGAGGGATGAAAGAAATGTTAATGACAAAATAAAAAGGAAGACTAGATAATTTCACTTTTATCAATGTTTTTCTTTTAAATATGTTGAATTTGAAATGTCATGAATTAACCCCATAGATAGTTTAGCTGGCCAGATAAACAGTTTATCTGTGTTCTAAGTGTGAAAGCAAACTTAAACAAATCTGTATCCATAGGACATAAATGCCTAAAATGTTCATTCAGACAAAACTTCCAAATGGCATGTAAAAATGTTCATGGAAACCAAGTTTGCAGAATAGAGGTTTTCTAAAGGTGCTGAGTAGAAAAGGGCACACCTAATAGCTTTGAAATAATTTAAATATATGAGGAACAAGACAAGTTCAACACTCCAATGGATAAGCTAAAATCTAATAGGGAGTCTACATTTATAACTAAAATAGTGAACAAAATGTCAAGATCATATTCCATTTTTATAGAAAATATCTTAGTTCAAAACATGATTAATTTTTTACACTGAAAGCTTCGAGAGCCTTTGTCAATTTAGTCTTAAAATTTTATAAGAATTTATATATTTATTTATTATTTCCCAAATTAAATAAAATACTTGGAACAGTTCATATTTTTCTTTGTACATACAATATTATCAAATATATAAGCATACATTTTCATAGTATCACAAATGTTTATATGTTTTAATTCTGCAAACCTACTTTTACCAAAAGTGTGAAATAAAATTGACTTTAATTGTTTTTTACTGCAGGAAAATACTGCTCAGTATATCATGTATGTAGAGTGAGGTATTCCTTTTTGCCAATTTCTGTAGTGCTTTCTATACCAATTATCTTATTTTAAAAAGTACATTAGAAATATTATGTTAAATTGAGACTTTTGATACTTTTTAATACCTTATATAAAATAGTGCCTAACTAGAAAAGGGTATTTTTCTACTGACACTTGGATTTTATTGGGAAGGAAAAGCTCACTGGTAGTGAAGATTTTTAACTTTTTCATGTAGATCTCAGGCCACTTTAAAATCTCTTTTATCTCCAGATCTCACATAGAATCAAAAGCAGTGAAGTAGAAAACTACAGACTTATGCCAACTATGATTATACATTGCTTTCACTTTACATTGGCATAATAATCTCCTTAATCTGCTTAGAAATGGTTTCAGTGATAGTGCACAAATGAGTTCTCCAAAGTTTAGTCATTTGCTAAAGTAGGATTTCTGAATCTTGCATGAGGAATCATAATGACATAGGCAAGTTGTCTAAAGTGGTCTACAACCATTTTTTATCTAAATGTAGGAAAATTTCTCTGTGAAATTCCACCAAAATAGCCAGAAAAGACTTCTATCACTGACCAATGACAGAAATTGAAGTAGAAATCATAGATCAGGAAAAATGGAAATATGGGTCATGGAACTCTAAAGAAAAAAAAATATTTCAATTAATCATTACATAAATTTAAGAGATATCTTTTAATCCTAAGATTATTTGAGATTAAAATTTTAATTAGTTTTTATCCTTAATAAAGACAATACTTAAACTTTTAATCCTAAAGTCTCAAATCCAATTAACAAATAAATCTCCAATTTTCCTATGAAAGAATGTACACATCATTCTTTCTCACTTAGAGTTTAAACCACAGACCTAAAGAGACATTCATTCTAAGTCACACTCTGAAGCATACAGAATTCATCAGCAAGGCACATGGTCTCTGATTATTATCAAGTCCTAGCATAATCACTAAATAATACAAACATACCACACTTGCTTATTAGACATTGAATAGTACATTGAGTTCAACATCCAGGATTGAAAATTACATATTGTGGCATTTTTAGCAGATTGTTCAGTTCAAAGCTTCAACCCTTTCCTATGAATCTAAAGATCACAATATCTTCTTGAAAGAGCTCTTCTGAGTATTCTATAAGATAATACCCATACATACTCAGCAGGAAGGTAGCATACATCTGGTATCACTGGTAGGTGCTACAATAACAATTAGAAATATTAAAAGACATGGAAAATATAACAACTGAAAGTAAAGATTAAATTATTGATGTAAGTAATATATCCAAATGTACAATAACATATTAAGATGCTACTTTACATTTATAGATGCAGTTATAATCATTGTCAGAGTGCTTCAAATGTGAAGAAATTTGCCAAGGATTTAAAATATGTAAACCTGTATTTCCTAGCTTGTAGAACCTAATCATTAAGGGTTTCTGCTAAGGGCTCATCAGCTATATTAAACAAGAGGTACAACAGATAACATCAAAGTCTACTACAAAAAAAGAATTTTACAGGACTCATGTAACAAAGGGACCGCAAACAGTCATTTGGCTGCAACAGGAAGCATAAGAAATAAACCCCATTTTTTTCTGGTAGGGAGGAAAGTAAATTCTTCAACCAAATACCAATTAGGCTGGGAATAAAGAGGGACAGCTGAATGGTAGACTGCTTACTTAGCATACATGAGACCCTGGGTTCAATCGTTCCCATAATTGAAAACAAGGAGAAGAGAGAGAGGGAGAAGAAGAAGAAGGAGAAAATGAAAAAGAAAAAGAAATGAAACAAACCAAAAAATTGCTGGTGTTTTGAGTCTAAGGAAGAAGTTAAAGGTTTTTATTGCCACAAACCCACATAGTCATATGTAGATATTTAAAAAAAATTTTTTTTGAGACAGGGCCTTCATATGTAGTTATTTCAGCTTGGCCTTGAACTCATGATGAGCCTCCTGCCTCTGTCTCCCATATGCTGTGATTACAGTGTGAGCCACCATGCCCAGTCCACCTTTGCATTTTAAGCACTATTTCTTGTGTATGGAAAAATTCTCAGATAATGAACTGAATTTAAAACTAAGTACGAATCATCTTCAAGCTAATTTTGGAACTTCACTCCAAAATATGCTCCAAAGTACTATCTCAGAGAAAATTCTAAATAGTAGGAATGTTTGAGCAAATAGTCAGAAAATAGATTTCTGAAACATTGAAAATAGAATTATATAATTTTTACAATTTGCATTATATATATATAAAGAATAAAATAAAAACAGCAACTGTGAACAGGTAAAAGGCAAATGTGAAGAATAAGTTTCTGTATATAAAACATATACAAACATAGCCAAAGTATAATACAATATACAAAATGGAATATAAAATAAACCCAACATAAGAACCTAGCAGATTATGGAAACTGACCTCAGGAATTTCTAGGATATCTTTGATTTGAACCACCATGCACATGAAAAAATATGTTCATAAAGGCTAAGAAATTTAGGTAAGATTTTGGAGCACCTGGTAAGGCCATGTAATAAAACACTTTGAAGAGAGGACAAAGCCAATTTTAGCTCAGTTTTACATTCCCAGTGTCACCTCCTCCCTACCCAGAGAGGACAGACCAGTCTGCATGGAGTAAGGAGATGGAAGGATCTGCATTCACCAGGGGCCTTGTCTCAGGACCATCACAGGGAGGTCTCCTCCAGGTGAAACCCAGAGAGGACAGACCAGTCCGCATGGAGTAAGGAGATGGAAGGATCTGCATTCACCAGGGGCCTTGTCTCAGGACCATCACAGGGAGGTCTCCTCCAGGTGAGACCTCAGCCTATGCTCTCTCTATCTATAGCCTGCTGTTGAGCTGCAATAGCCAAGGTATGACATAAATCCAAGCAAATGTGATTGGCCAGGGATAAGTAAAATGTGGCCCAACCAAGAGCAATGCAGATCACCAGCAACAGAAAGACAAATATATTCTGCAGGGATAAGGAAATCATAACTTCTATAAAATATATTTTTCATAGAAAATTATTTTTAATGTTTAACTGTAGAAAGTAAACACATTATTGCCTAAAGATAAACTGTTTAATTGCCTGGGGAGATATAATAATTATTACACTTACTGAAATACACAGCCTCAAAATATATAAGTAAGCATTAGTTGGTAAATGAAAAGTTATTTTTAAAAACTGACTCCTATGTGGTGATATTTTTTAGCTATTCTTAGTAATTGATAGATTAAACACATGAATTACAAACAGAAGATGGTCTAAAATAAAGGAAATTATAAAGCACATAAGTACAGTGACCTTTAAATTCTATTAGAGCATATTAAAATTAATTTTCCTAAACTTAATATCTCATGCCAGAAAAATAAATAAAATATTTTGAAGATCTTATTAATGATCAGACACATTTTCTGACAACTGGTTAGAATTTGAATTCAATTATAAAAGAACTCAATTATAAAATATTTTTATGATGCTTAAGAAAAGATTGTTAAAAACATTAAAATATTTTCTAAATACTTTATTGTTTACTACAAATCAAAGTTTTAAAATGCAAGAATTGTTAAAGAAGGTTTGAAACTACTGTGAAAATACATTTTTATTTCTTTTACAGCATGTAGAAATTTTAATGTACTTAGCATACGTTTTTTCCTTATTCCTTTTTTTTACAGTTTTTTTCAAAATCTCATAGTTGAATTGTTTTGTCCTTAGTGTGCATAGACATTTCACGTTTATTGGATTAAATTTGCTGTTTCACCCTTTCAAATATTTGCTTAGTAAAAATTGACAATAATACACTTTCCATTCAGAAGTTACTCTTTTCATTTTTATACAAATACTATTGAAATGCTATTTGCTATCTATTGAAGCCAGAGCTATGGGAAGGTTTATATATCCAGGTTTGAGGAATAAAGAAAAAGTTACATACCATAAAAGTGTTAGCCTTAATGTTATCTGAAAATCAAAACCATAATTATAGAGAATGAACAGAAAAGTTAAATGAAGCCCTGGAGATTGGCACATAATAGGAAGAAATTAAAGTTTTGGCACTGCTTCACAAATCAAAGTACCAGCAAGTGGAATCTGTTGATCAATGTAAGATTGATTCTCTATTGACTATATGCAAAGGTCACATAATAGTTTCAAAATACTTTTTAGAAATAGGAAAGGCGATCTGCTGGAAAGGGAGGGAAGAGAGGACAGGACGGGCTGTGAGGAGACTGAAACTAAAGTGTAAATAAGAACTAAGAGTTTTTTTGTTTTTGTTTTTGTTTTTGTGTTTTGTCTTTTGGTTTTTTGTGGCAGGATCTCACTATGTAGCCCATGCTAGTCTTGAACTCACAGCGATCCTCTTTCCTCAGCCTCCTGAGTGCTGGCGTGAGCCACCATACCTGGCACTAAGAGGTATAATAGATAATGTGAAATAGGAACTAATAGGACAAAGAGAAATGGGATGTGGGATGGGTAGGGGAAAGCAAAAAAGGGAATGGAAATAATACAAGAACATTTTAAGAAAAGGGAAACAAAGTTTTTATAAACAGGAAGGGGTGGAGGGGTTGAAGGGAGAACAGGGAAATGCAGAAAAAAAAATAAGAACCAAGATAGATTACATAAAGGTAAAAATTTTCAGTGATGAATGTCATTATATTGTATACCTATAATGTACCAAAAAATGATTTTTTTAAAAAGAGACAAAACAATTGAGGAATATTTTATATATATGAACCAGTCCTGTAAAATGAATGCAACCATTATGTGTTACACATATACACTAATAGTCCAGTAACATACAAAAGTCAGTTCAGGGCCAGCCTGAGAAATATTTGTCTTCTTAAAAAATAGAATAAAGTAGGCACCATGTGTATTCAATATATATATATATATATTTATATATATGATCTCTTTTGTTGACTCTACAAGAGTACCATTATCTGAAGTTAATTGATAGTGAATATTCAAGTAAGCAAATATCTCTCTGCATTTCTATTTAACAAAAAATAAAATTTGAACCTTAGAATATGTTTGGTTTTTCTACTTCCAGACTCTCTCTCAGATTCAAATTACATATTGAACATATGATAACCTGTCAGAAATGTCTAGAAAACATTCCATTGTGAAAGTGCCAACAGTTTTCTTTTGTCATGAACAAACAGCTTTGTGCAAAAAGTCCTCTGTATTACTTGCTTTTGCTACTTGTAAGGAATGATCTGGGTGAGATTTTTAGTTCACTAAATGGAAACCTTTACCTTAATTGGTTTCTGTCATTTTTGTTTCATCCTCCCTTTGTGAACTTTAGTAAGAACAAAATGGGGGGGTGGGGTTCAAGAACACTGTCAGAGGGGGAAAATAGTGTTTGGAACTTTCTCTATTTCAGCAGTTTAACTAATAATATTAAAAGATCTAAAAAGTGTCATAGAAAGAGAAAGAAAAGTGGGCTAATAAAAATTGTTTTTTAAACAAAATGTTCATAGGATAATTTAGGACACACATATATCTTTATAACTTTTATACTGTTTCATTTTCATGCAATAATGAATGAACATCAACAAACCATAAATTTCCCTTAGGGCTGAAATTATATTTCATTTAAATGTAGCTTTTCAACTATATTTCTGTGTTCTCTTTAATAAGTTTTCAATGGTTTAATTCCAGAAAATAATCAATGTTACTTTATACCTTAGTGATATTGTGTTGAACATAACATCTAGACATGCTTATTTATGCTTTCAAATCTAATCATGATAGAAACTGAAACAAATAACTGTGAGCAAAAGAGAATCACAAAGTTTTCAGTAGGAAAGAATGAAAACTATAACTAAAATAAAATGGAGATAGAATGTTGTTTGATCTTGGAAACAGTGAATCTTTGAAAAACAATGAGTGATATTCCTTAATGTTTCTATACATATAACTGTACCTCTGTGTGTGTAAATTCATATATATATATATATATATATATATATGCATACTTCAGCGGCTTATAATTTAACTAACCAATAATCTAATGAAATAATATTCCTAGGTAAAGAGGAATTATGTTTAACATTGAGAAATATTCCTCTCCAATAATTTCATGCAAGTAAAATGCAACAAAAGGGAGTTTGACTTGAATTGTCTTATTATAAGAAGACAGTGGAAAGGCTGACGTAGTCCAGTCATTGAAAAAGTACATATTGAGCAGGCAGTATACTATGTGATGAGTGTCACACATAAAATAAATGAATAAAATAAAACATAATTTGTCTTTAAAATGATTGGCATCCATTATATTTAACGCAGAGTAAGGAGACTGATGGAAAGATATTGGCTTTGCTAATGAATTCTATTACTCATCAAGGAATTAATACTCTGTCCTTCTTTCTGTTGTGTATAGTATCTATATACAAAAGTAAAGTTTAACCACAAAACTAACTAGTATGGGAAGTGAGTAATATGTACAGATGAGTTATAACTACATTCAAAATGATCAATAATGGTGAAATATACAAGGAGATGAATGTGTTGAATTGATAAACAGATGTAAGCTTACTACTCATTTCCAGAGGGGAGATACCATTTGGAAGTAGATCTTAAAGGATGTACATGATTTGGCTATCAGGACAGAAAAAGAAAGAAATTGAGAAAGCAAATATAAGAATTTGGGGTTCTGCCAAGCATAATGTAAAATAAACAATGGGAAATATTAAGAGAGTCAAATTGAGTTTCAGCTGCAAGCTTTGCTTATATTTGTCTAAGCAATCTGGGCTTTTTAAAGCAGAAATGGGTAAATGTCAGTGTGTGTGTGTGTGTGTGTGTGTACATATATACATCCATATATATGGTGTTTGTCAGAAGAGAAGTTTAAAGACCATCTGTGTAGGCTCTTGAGTGAGAGAAATGAAAAACAGGATGAGGGATAGATTTGAGGGGCGTAACTATAGTATTCAGGAGTTACCTTGATGGAAAAATTGAATGTAACAAAGGGTAAAATTAGGAAATTCATCTACAAAATCAGGAAGATACTGGTAAGAAGTAGAACTTGTGAAAGAAGGAAGTTGGAGAAATAGCTGAATTATTTAATATCATCTGTATAGTGTGCTTATGTAAAAAAGGATATACTGATCAGTGAGTCAAGCATGAGAGACTAAAGTACTAGTGTTGCTCAAAAATGACGTTATTGATTCATAGGACTCAAATTTGTCAGCAGCAAATGTAGTAGAAATTGATTTATGATTATATTGAATAAAACCAGACTTCGTTATAATTTGGAAAATAATACTGGGTGATAATCTAGGACTGAAATTCAAAGAAGTATAATCTTCAGGAAATGGAATCTCTAAGAACTTTCCTTTAAAGGAAATATATATATTTGAAAAGTTTCTGTGAATTTGACATAGAACAATATAGACAGTAGCTCTCCACAGAATGTTTTCTTAAATTTGACATGACCGTTCCTACACAGAGACTGCATTCATTAACTATATATTTTATAAATGCATGAAAGCACCAAGAAAAAGACACGCCAGGCCAGACATGTCACAATGCATATCATTTTCCTCTGTTCTAGGTACACATGTAGTATATGTTAAGTTTATGTGTCCCTAGCAAAACTACAGGAGAATTTGTTTGCACTTGTGTGATCTTAACACTGTCAAACTGAAAGTAACTTGAAATGCTGCAGGGAAAGAGTAGGTTTATTATTAGTAAAAATTGGTAAGCAAAACATTACCGTATAAATCTCGACTTAAGTAAAAATAAAAAGATAAAAGTGCTCTTCGTAGTCTTGGCAATAGACCGACATATAAAATATATTTATATGATCTCCATATTTATATTATCAAGAAGAGCAAATTTATAGAATTTTCCAAAAAGAAAAAAAAAGATCATTAAAGAATTTAAAATCTAGAAGAAAGTTACAAAAATTAAAAGATGGTTTCTATTTCCTTCTTCCTTTCATCCTGGAGAAGGGGAGCTGAGCAAATTAGAAGTAGTTTCTAATAATGTACATATAAGTGAATTAAACGGAAAAATTTTATTTTACTCTTCATTGAATTTGGGCTCATCTTACAAATTGCTTTTGACAGTCCTCAAGAGATCTTTCCATGTCATCTTCTTGGAATCTAGAGACCACCAATGGCAAGAAGCTGCTGGATTAAAATAAGCAAAGTAATCCCTGGGGCTGTGATTGACAGTGGACCAACCATCGGTCTCGGTGCTATATGAACGATTCAAGCAGAAATTTGCTAAGTTGCCTCTGTCTGATTAAATGTGCAGTTATTGTTTTAAGCCTCCAAGTTCTGAAGTGATCTGTTATGTCACGAAGCCTGACTGAGTCAAAATAACATAAATGTCTTCTATTTAGAAAACATTTTTTCATCCCATCAGGCTGTACTCTCATTTCTGGAAATCTACAAGGTGTAATTAATCCTGATTTCACATTATATATATATATATATTTCATATGTTTTGAGACCTAGTGTGATACACTCTCATGCAGACAGGTCCTGGGTTGAATGATAATACCGCTAAAATTAAAAAATACTCAAATATTGAAGTAAATGACATTAGAAGCAGTTTTTCTAGAATATTCTAGGAACCTTACAGTTGATGAGAAGACAAAATATTTCATGTCTTCAATGGAAATGGTTGGTTTCGTCAGAAAGTGAACAGCAATGAAAATGCATCATCAGAAAGTGACAATAGTCAAACAAGGAGAGCAGTTGACACGAGGCTGAGGGAACGCTTGCTGAGGTAAAATGTAAGACTGCCAGCCATGTTTTTTACTATTTGGAGGCAAAATGAAATTTAAATGTTATGTAAAATGAACTGAATTTAAGGGTTAGCATGGAGACCAGTTTAAAAATTGTAAGTTACAGTATTATTTTTTTGTCCACTTGAACCAAAAATTCAAAAGCTAAGTGTACCTGTGTGTACTTGTGTCCCTAGAAACAATGTAATCTGCTTTGTGATTCAAAAATGCTTGACTTCTATAAATGACCAAAAAATCAAATAGTGGTGTTAACAGTGTTCTAAAATGGAGTGTACTTGATATTATTAGCTTAGTAGATCATGACTTTGACTGCATTTATATTATTTATTAACATTGTTTCATAACCACTTATATTTTCTTCACAAAAGAGAAAAATAGGAATAATAATAGAGGTCCACAAAACAATATAGCTAAGGAAACAAACTGCTTATGTGTTTATAATTTGTTAAGAAAAAAAAAGTAATGGGCCACACAAAAATACCATATGTTTGCTGTGAATAATATAAAATTTCATTTTATTTCATACAATTTATTTTCATTTATATAGATAGATAAATAGATAGATAGAAAGACAGATAGAGAGAGAGAGAGATAGAGAGAGAGAGAGAGAGAAAGAGAAGAGAGAGAAAGGAGAGAACCAAGATTATAAGACTGATGAATAAAGCATAGGTAGTATAGTTTTTAATCAATTTTATCTTTTCATCATTTCCTCAAGATAAAACTCAAATGATGACAAATCACTAAATTATCTGCTTATCTGTCCAATATCATATCATGCTAAATTAACAGTCAAAATATTATCTATTATCAAGTAATTGCTTTCTCCTTTGAAAAAAGTATCATAACACTGTCTTTTTCTGAAGCTTCATTAACTTCAAACAACCATAAGTAAATATGGCAATGTGAATAAAAGTGTCGCCTGCCATTTCAATGTTTTCTTTTTGTTATATATGTGATAAAGAAAAGACATTTCCCTATTTTCTTTCCCCTACCTTTCACACTTCTAATACACCGTTAGCCCTTTTCTTCATATTCCACATTGTCAATTATACCATTTGGATCTTATTTACACTTTTAGTTTTTCACACCAGAGAGACTATTTGGTATTTACACGTGTGACTTATTTATTTCACTTAAGAGTATGGCCTCAATATGCATCCATTTTCCTATGAATGACTCATTTCTCATTCTTTATGGCTGAGCAATATACCAATGGAGGGGGTGAAGGGAGGGCAGGGGTATGGAAAAAAAAATGAGAACCAAGACCTGTCGTGTAAAGGTACAAGATCCCAATGATGAATGTAACTGTACTGTATACCTAAAATGTACCAATAAACTTAATGAAGGGAAAAAAGAAAAGACATTTTGAGATGGAATATCTATCTGTTTGGGGTTCTGCGTGATGGCAATAATTACAGCTCCTTTGGAAATCCTGTGTGAACATAAGATCAAACCATACAAGAAACATGCTATTGTTTTATATCACTGAGATTTTCAGATTAATCTTTTATTTGCTCCAGGAAAACATGCCGATTTTGACTGCTTCTCTGTCTCATATATTACAACAGGCATTTTTCTGCCTCATTCCTGCTAATCCTTGGAGTCTATATCTACATAACAGTTGTGAAAGAAAGTCTTCTAGGGCTCCTCTTTCTGGGGCAGGCAACCGTCTTACCTTCTTCCAATCTGTCTTCTCCATAACTTGATCTAGAATCTCTGACAGAACTTCCACTAACACATGATCTATCACCAGTAAGTGTTATTAGAATATTTTCTGGAGACAATTTAAATGAAGAAAATTGTATGAAGTATTTTCTATGACTAAATTCTTCACGGCCTTAGTTGGTAGAATAACTAGGAAAATGGAACACACAGAGAGATTACAGAAAAAAAACATTATTTATGATTATTTTGAATTCTTCTGTTGTCCTATTCTTTTCATATCTTTGCAGCCAAGTTAATACCAATATATTTGCAATAAGTAGATATTCATAAATTTTATCAAAACTTATGGACTCTAAGAAACAAGAAATTTGCTTTAAATTCTTGATTTTTTTTCTTTACCTGAATATTTATTACATTATTCTTTAGTGTGAGAAGTAGAAAAAGAGGAAGCAGAAATTTTTTTTCCTGAGGCACTGGATGTCAGAAAGATAAGTTGTGCATATTTTAGAGTCAACAAAGGAATCACAGTACTCCTGAGTGCCTGCAATCTTACCTCAGGTTCTACTTCTGGATTCTTTTCTCCTATTCAAATCTGCAAATGGCAGAAGGATTTTCAGTGGTGCTTTGCTGCATTCATAATTGATCTCTTCACAATCTGTGACATGACAGGGGACTGCACGTTAGTAACTCCTAGGCTACTGGCATTTGGACATTAATGATGGAACATGGAAATCAAAGTACACCGAAAAATGTAAGAATAGTGGATGTGTTGTCAGGTGGAGGAACAGGCAGCCATGAGATAAATGAATATCATAGTTTTAATTAGTGTATTAACCAGTGAACTATCAAATCACTGGGTAGCAGCTCTTTCAGTTATCAATGTCAAAATATCGCCTCAGAAACTAACTGTAAAAATTTGTTTAGAAATAGTAAATTTTAAAAGAACTGACATGTGAACTTCAGGAATGTCCTAACAGTGTCTCTGAATATATCCACAAACATTTTTCCTTTTAATTGTGTGTAAGCTGTAATGAGAAAAACGGATTTAATAGAAATAAATCCAGGTTTAACTTGTGAAATAAAAACTAACAAGACAGTTTGCTACATTTTGTATTTCAAGGATAGGAAAATGCTTTAGCAAGCTGAAGAGTCTTGAGATTTGACTGGATAGGAGACAAGAAACCTCTATTAATTTTGTCACTCTCAAAAATCAATAATTGGAGTTTCAGTCTCCTTTAAGGGAATCTAATTTTTTTTCTGTCTAAAGAAATAAACTTCCTGTGGTCTCTCTCCTATGATTTATAGGTTGTTGGCCTGAGACATTAGGGCAGAAAGTCAATAATCTCTTTTGAAAATCCTGCTGATACTGGGGCTCGTCTAATACAAGGAATGCAATCAGGATCAATCCACTGTTTAGGAACAGTGTTCCTTTCCCTTGCCACAGACGCCGCTTGGGATAATTTCCCTAGAGCTTCTGCTGGTTTGCCATCAGCACTCACTGAAGGAAAAGGAATAAAAGACTTTAAGCCATGAGGAATGATCAGCATATGTTTCAGTTATCTTGTTTCAGCATAGAAAAGGGGTGAGAGAGACACCTGTGTTGCTCTGAAGCCAAGAAGAAACAAAGTGGACCATAAATGAAAAACTAATGTTCCAAAAGCACATCCCCCTCTTAACAAAGGCTTCTTTGGGGACTTGGCTAATATATTGCTATTCTTATTGCTATCATTTGGTGCCCCACGAACTAAATGTAGACAAGAATGGGGAATAACAAATACCAAATTAACATCAAGGAAAAAAAAGCAGAGATTTTTAAGCAACTGTATGCCTTGGATCCATTCCTTTAACTTGCAGAAATCCCTGTTATTGTCTTATAAACTACATTTTAGATGTAGTTACAAGAAACTTGACTTTGTTCTATTTCTATAAGAATGTAAAAGAAACAAATTAAAATAACACAGCTCTTGTGCAGCTTTCTGGACTAGAGCTAGGAAGTTACTGTTGCATCGATGACGATGTAATTGTTGACATTTATTAAAATGAAAACGAAACGTAAATGATTAAAAAATATTATTTTTAACATGATTTTCGAAAAAAGTTATGCTTAAATATATAAAATTATGTTACATGCAAATTTACAAACTCGTTTGAGGAACATGAATAAAAGTAAGTAAAATTTTATAATGTACTTTTAGTCATATCCGATTATAAAAATTTGGTTTAATGTATAAAAAACTAAGCATTAGTATTTAATGTCTTGTGAAGATAATCCATGTATTGCTTTGACAGAGTAGACATTTGTGTGAACACCTTTAAAAGTATACAAAATTTGAAGGGAGGAGGGGGTGAAAGAAGGGCAGGGACAAGGGGAAAAAATGAGAATCAAGACATATCATGTAAAGGTACAGGATCCCAATAATGAATGTAACAGTACTGTATACCTAGATTTTACCAATAAACTCAATAAAAATTTTAAAAAAGTATACAAAATTTAATATTTTAATAGTAACTTACACCTGTGCATAGAATAGATATTATGTTCAATACTTACTTAAAAGCTATTTTCAGATTTTATTTAATTTTAACAATAATTACACTAAATAAAGTTGTTAACTATTCTGAAGAAATGTAAGTATGCAAATTTTTAAAAAAATCATACAACGTGTAATGTACCTTTTTGGTTTATGAATTTATCTTTAATTTACATGACAAATCAATGACACAAAATACTTAGTTTAAATCTCTCGAAAGTCTTTCACCCAAAACCCATGATATTTGTGTTAAAGTGTATTTCTTTTTTATTGTAGAGGCTAAGGATATCTGGTTTTGTATTTCCTCAGTACCTAGGTTAAATTTCCATTTATTTAATTTACTAGGTCACTGGTTCTCAAACTTGAGGATGTAATAACATTACTTGGGGAACTTACTGAAAATTTAGAATCTTGGGTCCAAAAACCTCAAAAAAAGTTGGACACAAGTTTGGAAACTACTAGTAATAAATCAGTGCTTTAAATTTTAATCCCCCAAATCACTACATTTACAGATATTCTGATTCAAAAATCAATAGTTTGAAAATGTTTTGGTGGAGTCACATTATGACACATTTTATAATTTAAAAAATGCAAATAAAGCCAGGTATTTAGCTCAGTGGCACTGCGCCTGTCTCACAAGCACAAGGTTCTGAGTTTGATCCCCAGTATCACACACAAAACAAAATTCAAATAAAGATAGATTCTATCTCAAGGATTTCTTTTAACGTTAAGTGAGATACGGCATGAGATTAAAATGGAAAGTCTATCGCAAATGGTGCTGTGGCCTGGGGGCCTATCAGGTTCAGATCTGGACACTAACTCTCTGGCTTACTGAGTTTATTTGAATACCTGCAAATATATATGAGAAAAAAACATCGAAAATAGAAAAACACATTCATTTACAATTCAGCCCAATTTTTGAGAACATCTAGTCTGCTCTCCTCCAAAATCACAGAAGTACTCTAGTTTGTAAGAGTCAGAAAAAAACCAAGGCAATATCCCAATGTCTTTCTCGCTAAGTACTGGCCCAAAGGAAGACATATATTGATTTCTCCTTGGTGGCAGGCCTGGGGAGAGTTCACACTTAGCATAGGCAAATTTGGAGAAAGAGCTTATTCATAAAGAAAAAAAAAAGAGAGAGAAAATCATTAATTGTTAAAATCCATTTTATTTTCTTGGTTACAGAAGCATTTTTGTCACATTTAAGTCATGTTATCAACAATTATGGTGAATGCTTAATGTAAATTAAACATATAGTAAAAGACACCATCCTATTAACCACCCTCAAAATACTTCCTCTCTCTTCAAACACGTATCTTATCACTCTTACTATCTGAGGCAACCATGTATATGTTCTTTCACAAGTGTCTTTAGTTCCCTCCAGGACCTGAATCAGAAGAGTCAGAAGTCAAATGTTGCCGTATCCGATAAGTAGGTTGGATGTGGATACTAATGACTCTGTGAGTCCCACTTGACTGACTCTGCCACGCCACTCACTGAATTTTGGTCAAACTTCTCTACAGGATTCTCACCAAAGAGGGCTTCCACAACTGCTTTAGAAAGTGGCAAGGATGGTGGGATGTGCTTTAGGTGTGAGGTAGTAATTTCAGAGGGATTAGTGACAAAGTGCTTTTACAGTTAATTTGCTTTAAATTTTCACTTTTACTGGGAAGGAATCCAATCACCATCACCCTGATCAGAAATTCCTCTAAACCCCCTCCAGCACACCTAATAATGCATGTCATTATCAGTCCTGCTATCCCAGTGACTGTATATTATACAGCCCTGCTATTAACATCAATTCATATAATTTTTCAGTCTAACTGCTAATAGTCACCACCACTTCCTGAATGGTCTTAAGCCTAGTCCTTTGGTTAAGCATCCTCAGCAGGTAGCCACAACCCCCTTTCACTGAACTGTTTGCCCTCACTCGTGACCTTATAAAAGACTTCATAGCCAGAGTTACAGCTCTGGTTAAAGTGCCAGTGTAGTTCCTATCAGGTTTGTTCTGAAATAAACCTGTCCTGTTGAGCTCATACAGTGTTGCTTTTCTCTACTTCCTAACACAGTGTATATTGTGATCACTTTATTTTTTTTAAATTTGTTTTCTGGCTGTGTCAATCTTTAATAGAAATATGGTGATACTAGTAACAATCATCCTTTTTCCTATTTAGATAAGAATATACATGTATGTGAAAGGGCTCTGAGGAAGCTGCATTCCCAGGGATAAAAGAGGGCTTTGTTGGATCAAGAGGATGGAGAAAACATTAAAGGACATGCTTGAGACAAAAAAGAAAGGAAGAAAAGGAGGATAGAGAGAGAAAGAAAGGAAGAGAGAGAGAGAGAGAGAGGGGAGAGAGAGAGAGAGAGAGAGAGAGAGAGAGAGAGAGAGAGAGAGAAACTGTTGTTGCTTTTATAGAAGTTTCCAGTTTCATAATAATAAAAATTTGGAGGTTTGGGGAATGTGACATACAAATTCCACAAGAAATCACTAACATGTGGTCTGCTATAAGCAGTAATTCTTCTGCTAATGCCTCAAACTTAATTTCATTGTAGTCCTTAACTCTTATCTGCACCTGTCAATATTTCAGTGGAGATCAAGCCAAATGTTTGCTGTCTAAATGTCTACATAGGCACTTCTGGAAAAAAAAGTAATATAATTGTAAAATATTGACATTTCTGTGAATGTTGCTATAAATAAATATTAGTGAGAACTTAGCAGTTGTTGACTGAAAAAATGAAAATAAGCCTGATGGTAAGCATTGATTTATTAAATGGTTTTCAAAGAAAAAAGAAAGTTAAAAGAAGTAGTGATGCTCAGTGACACTGTGCATCATCTCTCTGGATGCCTTTTCACTCATCTATTAATGTGGGGAATTTGGTCATCAACGGGTCTGGAGCAAACATTTAAGCTGTGTGACCAGGGAAGCAAAGACAGAATTTCTGCAAAATAACTCCAGTGAAGAGCTCAAAGAAAATACCCAGCTGTTTTAGCTTGTCGTATTTAACAGTCCTTCAAGTGATTTAATGACTATCATTATAATAAATAAAAGCTTGTCTGAGATTAAAAAAAAAAAAAAGCAAGCCCTTGACTTCCAGTTTAAAGGAGATCACTTGGTTCATGACGCCAGATGGTCCAGTCCATGGTTCATTTCAGGCTCCAGAACAGAAGCATAGAGGAAAAATGGTGGACCAAGCCTCCTTAGTTCATGATGGTCAAAAAGCAGAGCCCTGAGGGAGGGCTGGTATGTGATATACGCTCCAAAGGCATTCCCAGTGTCTCATGTCTGACTGCACCCCATTCCCTAAACACACATTGGGCTATAAACAGCAATGGGTAGATGTGCTGATTAGATATATGAGTCTATTTTCTCTCCAGGTGTCTCTTCTTAGTCAAGCTGACAATTAAGCTTAACTGTCACACTGACTTTAAAAACTGTATTATAGTCATTATTGTCATGTTTTCCTTTACTGAAATTCTACCATGAAGAGAGAGTCCATGTTCACCACTGCAGCTCCCAATCCTAGAAAAGTATCTAGCAAGTATGTAGTATGTGGTTCACAATTATGTGGTGAATGAAAAAGCTAATAATTATCAAACTTTCTGAAGGTATTTTGTTTAATTTCTATTTCTGATAAATTTCTACTACTTCAGGAAAGTTTGTAACCTCTAAACTATTTTTATTTGTTTCTTGTATTTTCTTCTAACTGGTATAATTTAATAGCTTTTTAAAAATGCAAAGATGGTAGTAACATTAATCACATACCCTCGTTATTTGTTTAAATTTCCCTCAAAATTCAGCATATGTATTAGTGCCATAAAAAGCTGATTATAGAACTTAGGAAACACTTATCAAGTACAATGTTATAAACATTGACTCAAGCATAAAGCTGAGAGTAAAATGTACTTTGGCTCATGTTTTATAAATTTGCCAAAGTTGAGACAATCAAGATATTATTTGACATTTATCTTCCATTTTCCATTTTAATTTTTATATAAATCTTAGAGGGAACTATCATATAAAATACAATTTTATAAGAAGCATATGTCACTTTCCAGTGAAAATTGTAATTCACCATTGATTTTTTTAAAACAGGGAATGAAAAGTTTTCTTAAAGAGAACAAACTCTTATAACTTTAAAAAGAATATATAATCAGAACATAAAATATAAAGAATGAAGTTTTAGATTTTAAAGTAAAAGAATAAATTCTAAATTAAAAAAGAAAATATTTAAATAAGTCACTCATGTGTATATATCAAGTAGTTACTCTAGTGTAAAAAAGTATAATTGTAAATAAGATCCTAATGGTATAATTGACAATGTGAAATAGGAAGAAAAGGGCTAAAGGTGTAGGGGAAGTGGGAAGGGTAGGGGAAAGGAAATAAGGGGAAAGAAAAAAATCTGAGCTAATGAAAAAATGAAAATAAAGTTTTTGTAAATGGGGAAGTGAGGAGGGGGTGAAGGGAGGTCAGGAGTATGGGGAAAAAAATGAAAACCAAGATCTGTCATGTAAAGGTACAAAATCCCAATGATTACTGTAACTGTACTGTATGTGTAAAATGTACCAATAAACTCAATTTATAAAAGAAGGAAGAAAAAAAATTTGTACTATGATAAAATAAGCTAAAATTTTTTAATGAGAGCTCTCAACACTACTAATGGAAAAGTTATGCTCATAATTTTTTTTCCTCATTAAGTTATCGGTACGTTCATTATTGGGATCTTGTACCTTTACATGATAGGTCTTGGTTCCTATTTTTTCCCCTTGTTCCTGCCCTCCCTTCACCACTCCACCCCTCCCTGTTTACAAACACTTTACTTCCATTTTTCATTTTCTCGCATTTTTTCCCTTATTAGCTTTCCCCTATCCTTCCCACTTTCCCTACTCCTTTAGGCCCTTTCCTCCTATTTCACATTGTCCATTATATCATTACGATCTTATGTACTATTATAATTTATTCATATAAAAGAAGCTATTTGGTATTTACACATGTGTAACTTATTTCACTTAGGAGTATATCCTCAATATGTATCCATTTTCCTTGCAGAAAGAATCAACAACTGGGATCTCATCTTATTAAAAAGCTTCTGCAATGCAAAAGAAACCATCAGTAGAACTAAGAGACAACCTACAATGTGGGAAAAAAATTTTACCAGCTGCTCCTCAGACAAAGGACTATTATCTAGAATATAT
>NW_022900947.1:45086088-45097935 GCF_012274545.1 Fukomys damarensis | reverse complement strand
GAGAGATGCAGATGAAAACAACACTGAGGTTCCACCTCTCCCCACAAAGAATGGCTGCTATCAAGAAATCAAACAATAACAAATGTTGGCAGAGTTGTGGGGAGAAAGGAGCCCTTCTCCATTGTTGGTGGGAGTGCAGACTGGTGCAACCACTATGGAAATCAATATGGAGTTACCTCAAAGAGCTTGGACTGGAGGTTCCATTTGACCCAGCCATAATTCTGCTGGATATCTTTCCAAAAGAATTAAAAGAATCATATCACAGTGACATATGCACACCTATGTTTATAGCAGCACAGTTTGCAATAGCTAAAACTTGGAAACAGCCCATTTGCCCATCAGTTGGAAGCTGGATAAAGAAGGTGTGGTTTTTCTATAAGATGGAATATTATTCAGCCATAAAGAATGAGAAATTAGATTCATTTATGCTCATAATTGAGAACAAAATAAAATAAAATCATATCTACTGTATAAATGTACAGACATAAATATACTTTTCTTCTAAATATCTGAGTTTGTGGGATACAAATAAGAATGGATACTTATATTCAAAATACAGCAATTTTATTTATAATAACTATACAATATTAGTATATTTAAAGATTGTAAAATATGTGCTTAGACAAAAGCTATAAATATATGTGCCTTTGAATAATATTCATGCTGGTTTTAGACATAATATTGTCCATCAATTTATTGAAATTATAATTTTATTTTTATCAAAAAATGAAAGAAAACTTTTTCATGGCAATGTGAGAGTTATTTTATTCTTTTTTGATAGCAAGGTATAAAATAATATTTCCTTTTGTTACAGTAGTATATTATACAAATTATAGGCTTTACCCTGCTATACTTGTCAGTTCTGATTGTTTGGCTACTGAATAACTGATCTATAACAAGTCAGTATGGTCATGAGTTTACTTAAAGCATAAAAGCTAAATGTTCAGGTTCAGCTTTTATACAAAGTTAATTCTCCTTAAGATTTTTGGTGAAACTGCCCTGAATGTGTTTTAACAGAGACTTACAGTTTTTCCCATGCTTAACAATTTAATTCATTCTAAGTCAGCCCAGTTCATGAAGAGTCAGTGGTCTTCTGACAATCTTTGTGCAGCTGTAGAAATTGATTAATCTCTCCTCTTTGATATTGCAGAATTAGCAATGAGTTTGATCCCTGCTAATCAATGATCTGTGGCAGCTACCAAGGTGAGTGATCAATCTCCAATAAAAGAGCCAAAGGGAGTTGAATCTGTCACGCATTGAATATCTAGCCAACAATGCTCTTATATTGCTGTGACATTTAATTTGAAGTGCGATGGGAATTCCATAATCACACAATTTCTTAATTTTGAATAATTATTGTAGTAATACTTTTTAAAGTAAGGAGTTTGAATAATACTACTAATATATGTAAATATGTGTATATTAAGTTATAATACTAGATTTAAAGACATGACTTGATGTTATTAAAAGTGATAGAGGAAGATAATGAAAGTCTACCAGGATCCCGCTTATTCTTCTGTGCCCGTTTTTCTTTTTTTGAGGCTTACATGTGGCTTGATTTTGTGGATGGCTGTTAGCATGGAGAGAACTGGCTAAATCCTGGAGAAATATAAGATATAATAAAGAGGAATGAGTATTAGGTTGACTGTGGGATGAAAGAAATGTATCGTGGCATTTCCATAGTTCCTTACAACTGCACATGCGTTTAGACATTTTGGTAAGATACTGAAAATGGCAAGAAAATTGTTTAAAAGCTCATTACTGGATATTTTTATTTGCCATTGAGACATTAAAGTAGGAATATTGAAGAGGCATAAAAGTACAGATATGATGTTTCAGATCTTGTAGGTTTAGATCTGCACAAAATTTAATGCACATTTTGATTCATCTAGGAGAGAAATATTCATTGCTAAGTTACAAGGTCATGGAGAAGGAAGGCTACCTGTATATTTTGATCTGCTCTGCAATTAAATATATCATTTTATGACACTGACCTTGGCTGTATCACAATTTTCCAACCAAACACAGAGAAAAATCTCCAAAACTATGAAAAAAGAAAAATTCTGTCAAATATGTAATTTTTTCTAAAGTTAGTGTATATAAGAAAAAGCTGATTTTCTATTACTTTCAATATTTATCTGTTTAAATGTAATATTTAGATAAGGAACATCTAAGAATTTCACTTTATAAAAGGCTAAATTTATAAAACTTTTCAAAAGAGGGGAATTATACATATGTATTTATATGTCTATAACTTACATATTCATTTTTATATATTCACATTCATGCAAAACGTATATTTATATATTCATATTTATGCTATTTTTCATAAAAAGGTAAACTAACCCGCTGCTTATAACCTTAAAGCATTATCCAACAGAAATACGATATAAAGATTCCTCAGACGAGATGCTTCTCTTTATCCCCTCAATCTGAGGGGATTTATTTAGTTATTTTCACCAATCAAAGCCCTGTAAAAAATTTATCCCAAGACAATGTTGTGAATCATATGGACAATTAAAAAATCTTTATCAAGGTCTAGCTAAGGGCTAATTAAGGGCTATGGCAATTTCCACTGCTTTTCTTTGAGGGTTTATTGTTTCTTCAAAGTAACACAACTTGAATATCATAAAATATTTGCTCTTTTAGTATTTTAGTTCTTGCCATTTCAGAAACATTTTTATTCATTTGAAAAGAAATTTAGATCAAAAGCAAATGATACCATACAAGATCAGCAAGCAAATCCTAATATCACCCTGACAAACTATTAGTTTCATTCTAAAAATACCAGGGGACTGATTAAACTGAAAAAAAAAAAAAAACTTGTGAAACTATAAAAGCCCTGAAATTATTTCCAGTAAGGCTGCATATAGAAAAGATGACAAATATTATTCTTGTTAAATTATTTCAATATATGAGTATTATTATGTAAAACTCCTTTAAGCCTAGTTCTAAATATAACCTGCCATACATTTTAGTTTTTAAAATAAATACATAACTTCTTGTAATTTTAAAATGTCATTGCAGATATTCTAGCATTCCTAATCTATTCTTTCACCATAACTCACTAAGTATATAGTATATGCTAGGTTCTCTGTTTATTATTGCTTTACGGTATAACCAAGATCTATTCTGTACTCATAGACCTTATTTCCTGGAAGGGATGTAGAGAATTGTGTAAAATGAAAGAATAAAATAAAATAATAAAACAAAGTATAGATTGATAAATACCATTTGGAAAGCATAAAATTCTAAGGGAGTGAACATAATGACATAGCTTAGCTATAGTTTAGTTCCTGACATAGTTTAGCTGCTAAGGGAGAAATAAATATAACTACTAAGTATTGCTGAGATAGCTGTGATTGTAGACAAGTGAAATATCACTCAAGTTCATTGTTTCATTTTGTTCTTGATGTTGTCATTCTAAGTATTTTATCTATTTCATGGCTTCAAAATGTCTCTATATTAGATATTGCTAGTGACTCATGTATATCCCCTCTAGCTTACCCCTGCAGTGCATGGTGGGAACACCTCTAATAGTCTGCACCTACGTTCCTTTGTCTGAGAAGTTCCTCTGGATTTCTGGATTCCTTTGTATCCACTGTTGCAGTAAGCTAGATATACCAGAGCGTGCTTATGTCAATAAAATAGTGGCAAGAATTTTCTAGAAAGGAGATTTACATGACAAATTGATTAACATATCTACAGTGCAAATGTAGTAAATATGTGTAAACTATTATATGTACGGTTAAAAATGTGAATGTCATTTTATAGCCCAGTGGAAGTAAAAACTATTAAAGTTGTAGATTATAAATTTAGAGTTATACATTTCTTATTCATTAAGTCCCCAGCATATAACATGAAATTGATACTTAGTAAGAATTAATAAACCTTTAAAGGAAAAGATTAGATAATGATTGAGTCTTTTTCTAAATATGTGGCAGTACTGTAGCATTTGAGACTGTATGTACAGGGCATTTATTGTTTAAGTAAAAGCACCGTTTATCAATGTTAGAAAGCCTATGAGTTTAGAAATGTTAGGAGACTCAAGTAAAGGACCTGCTTAATATAGCACAAGGATATAATGTTGAATGACTATCAGATTAAAAGTGATTTGATTTATAACACCTGAAAGACATCATGAGCTTTTGAGATACACGCAGAACACATGCTGTTTCCTGTGGTGCAGTAGTAGTTAGCACAGCAAAAAAAGTTACTGCCATTCATTTAAACAAAATGGGCATTTTATGTACCTTCACTGTCAGACAAGATGCTGTTGAGCAATGCTTTTGTCGAACATTATAAAGGGTGTGAGTAATGGGGGCGGGGGAGGAGGCAAGGAGAGAGAAAAAGCTATTTCATCTGTTGATAGCCAACCCAAGAGAAAAGCTATTCTCTCTCTAGCCTGATATCAAGTGACTTCTTAAATGACCCCAGCACTTTCTCCTCAAAGAATGTCATTCTAGGTGGGCAATTCAAGCATTTATTATTGTGTCAATGGGGAACTAAAAGAAAAAAATACTATGAGGGTTTCTTCACAGTATGCTATTTCACCAGATTCAGCACAAAGAAAATTGCCATCCTTATATTATTAAGTAGGGTACTCTGATTGGAAATATCACTAACTCCAGTAACATGAAGAAATCAAACTTTGGATCTAGCCTCCTAGAATTACCAAAAGATTTACATAAATCTTATCTCACTCTCTTATGTTTTTATTTATACTATTAAAATATGTTATTGGAAATAACTCATTGGTTTATATTTTGGAGAATAATTATAATAGTTACATTTGTCATACCCCAATTTTTTTGAGGATTTACCTTATACCAGAATGAAAGACTTGTCAAATAGTTTGCCTTCATGAAGTGATGTTAGTCTGACAGCTGCCTAATATTATTATTACTATTTCTATTTTAAAAACAGGGAACAACAAATTTTAGAGTGGATAAATTTTCCAGGAATAAACAACTAGGGACTATGATTACTTTCAAATTCTAATAAAACTAAATAGAAGAACAGTAGAAAGACAACATTGATTCAACTTGCAAACATATTTACAGCTAATTTCTGTTTCTTTTGTAGTAAGCAGGAAACAAAAGAATATTTGATCTAGCTCCATTCATATCATATGCAAAATTACTTCTGTTCATTCACACTTGAGATATTAGAAATCTGAGGAACACACTAGAGTACATATACCATTATTAATGAGGTAAAAGCCTTTATTTGTATACAGGAGATGAAAATAGGCAAGACATTGATGTCTGTATTTGACTCAAACTAGGAAAACTACAGCCTTCAGTAAAAGAACATTTCATTACATGCTGTTTTAATTTTGGGAAAACAAATTAAAATCATTTATATTACATTTCAAATTATATTACACTTGGGATATATATTATATCACACTTCAAATTTTTCACTGGACTCATTTGAAACATTAAAGTAACTAAAACATAATAACCAATATTGGAAAGTTTTAAAAAACAATAAAATTATTTTTCATTTATTTGTTTTCCCTGAATCCATGAATTTCAGAATATTTGGTAAAACTTTGTAATAGATACGTGAAAATAAATTCTAAAGCGTGATCCAGTCTCTTAGAAAATTTAAGTTGACAGACACAGCTACTACATTTTTTTTGGATCTGATACTCAGTGACAAGAAATGTCTTACTGGCAAGGTCACAGAGCTATCTGTCTGACTGCTTCCATCTGGAGGAGAAAGAATTGTAAGAACATTTGTTGAGTGGAAGGACTTCAGGGCCTGAAAACCCTAGGAGTATGGATTAACCAATGCACTTAATAATCACAACAAGCTTGATAATTTATGCGAAACACTTTTCACAATTACTGCTTCATACATTTTTGCTGTATAAATTCAAGACATTTTGTAGTAATTATCACTAGTTAAAATAAGATGTATATATCTTTATCAGGAAAACAAAGTATTACTTAGATTAGGGCACTGTTTCCAATCCTACTCAAAATGTTCTTAGTTTCTTTTAGCACCATTTATTGCAGATGTTTTTCTTTCTCCAAGGCATTCTTTTTTCCTTTTTGGTACTGGCAATCAAACTCATGACCTCACACTTGCCAGACAGGCTCTCTGCTACATCTCCGGCCCTCGAAGGCATATTTTAGATTCCTTTGCTAATAATCATTTTGCTGTGCATGCTTGGGTTTATTTCTGAAATCTTCTTTCCGTTCCTGTGGTCTGTGTGTCTCTTTCTAACAGCGACGAGCTATTTCGGTTCCTACAGTTCTGTAGTATTTCTTGAAGCCAGTTATTCGTGTTGCTCCTTTTGAATATTCCTTTCAGAGAGAATCAGATTACTATCAATTTTCACCTGGAAGAATTTTCTTTAATATTTACAGTATATCTGAAGGCAACAAATTGTCTTAGTTAGTATTTATCAAGTAATGTCTTTATTGAACGGGAATATTGACGCTCAACAACTAGACCACACACACACCGAGAGGTCCGACTGGAGATTTTATTCAAAGGATGGGAGTAGAGAGAGAGAGCAGAGAGAAAGAGCAGAGAGAGAGAGGAGGAAGAAGAAGAGAGGAAGAGGAGAGAAGAAGAGAACAAAGAAAGGAAGGTCCTTTCATTGGTTTTGGGCTGTGCTATTGCTTATTCATGAGGAGAGGGATACTTTTAACCTATCATGGGCCAGGTTGCTTTTTATGGGTCCAGCCCTGCAGAAACAGGTTTCAACTCCTCGGGACCACTGTGGCCTTAGTGGGAGGGAAACCAAAGATAAGAGCATGAAGTCATTCTAAGAGCCAAGAAGCACCAGGAAAATGCAGCCTGTGATGGCGGCGTCACAGCATACTTTAACATGATCAATTTCCTAACATTTATTTCACCTTCAGTTTTGCGAGACAACTTGGTTAGATGTAAGATTCTTGTTTTAAACTATTTTTGTGTGTGTGTACTTTGATATGCTATGCTATGGTCTCTTGCCTTTCACTGTTACAGTTGAGAAGCCAGTAGTTAGGATTACTCCTTATAAGTATAACCCCCCCACAAAAAAATCATTTTCTTAGTTTATCCCATTTGATTTTTTTAAAAAAACACATTTCTAATCAGAAAAGCATCTCATTTAAGTTATATTTTTGACTATATAGGTAAACAGTAGGAGGTATTCTGTGATCATTGTGCTTGTTACATTGCACATTTTGAAAACAAGAATACATTCAAGACAAATCAAAATGAATTTCTGAAGAAATAAAAGGAATAATAGCTTCATAGGTCATTCAAGGAGGAAAAAGAACCTGAAGAGCATATAGTTTAGAAAGACAGATGATGTGGACAAGCCAAGAAAAACCATGCTTGGAGCAGAGGAGAAACTTTATGTTGAAAAAATAATAGTTATCCGTGATAAGGATTTAGTCAGTAAACCTAGTAATACCTGTGTCTTCCTGTACTGAACATGTAGATTGAGAGGCAGGAACACTAACATTTTGCAGAAAATTTTTAAAAAATAAAATCTATTTAAAATACCTTTGATTGTGTGGTAGCCAACATAAAGAACACCACAGCTATAAAATGACCCAGGGCCCTTTGTTTTTAGCTGCTTTTATGGGTGAGGTGGAGTGAGGGACCCTTTTCCCTGCCCCTAGAACTTGCTGTAACTGGATTGGCTTCCAGCCACCTTTGTCCAACATCATTTCTTCCTGTGGTCTATGTGCAGTGTCTCTGTCTGTTTCCTTATCCTTGACAAACTTTTTAAGGCCTTAATGGGGTGTGCAACTAGTTGGCAGCAGGGTGCCTTCTGCCTTCTTGGTTATTTAGAGTTATTAAAGGGGGCATGTGGACATCGATCGTACTCTATAATGACCCTACAGTGAATAACACAGTGACTCTAGGGTCAATACGAATGTTTACCATAGTATAGTTTATGTCGGGGCCTGGATGTGAACACACACTGCCTTCAAGTTAGCCTCCCCCTGTCCTGTGGATTTCCCTACATCTTATTGGAGGTAGGGGTGGCTTATCATTTGTGGAGTTGGCTTTCTCTCTGGGTCCTGCATGCCAGTTTTTTTTTTTTTTCCTGCAAATCCCAAAGCTATTTGGTACCCTTCTTACCCTGTTTTTCTCTCTTTTTCTACCTGTCTTTGACTTGCTTCCCAAGGGAATGTCTCTGGCAAAATGTGTTTTTTAACTCCTTTTAGTCAGGATTAGCTAGCAGATCTAAGGAAGCCCCTACTCTATTTTCTCTTCTGCAGACCCCTGATGTTATTGCTCTCTTTTAGTTTTGGGGTTTAGAAAGAAAGAATGAATACACCATTATATCATAGATGTCTTTAATTTTTTTCAAATATATTTGCATAATATCTTATCAATCTGTTTAAGGTTTTCAAGGGAAAACAAATTTCCAACTCAGTACTTTAGGTGATTCTTGGTTAACATTTATAATTTTTCAGTATCTCCGTATTTCTCACTTGAACACTCAGGTTTTATTTTTTTAATTTCATTTTATAAGGTGAGAAAAACCTAATTATGAAGCAGGTTCAGTTTGCATCAGTGAACAGCTTGTCTGAGCCCAGTGAGACTGAAAACACACATTATGGGAAGCAGGTTTAGTACTTTCAGACAGCAGCAAAGGACAACAGAAACATAGGACTCACAATGAGCTGGTTTCTTAAGCCTTAGGAAAGCTCTGCAGGGTAGATGGAGTCTGGTCTGTGTCTGCTGCAACTTTGCCACATTAGACAGCAGCTCATCTTGGATTTTGCACTCTGGGAAACACTACACTTGGTCTAAAGCTCAGAAAAACATTGTGTTTTGTTATGGGGGTAGAGTAAATGGAGTCGGAGGTGTCTAGTTCACTTCCTTCCCATCTCAGGATGTTGTATTCACAGCACATTCTAAAGCTGTAAGGAGAGCTACAAGTGAGGAAAAAGAGAGAACTGGGTTGGATCCAGGGCACCCAGAGCACTGCCCTACTGTGCATATACTTTACAGTTTTAACCATCTTTAGGTGTGCAATTTATTTTCATTAAGTATGTTCACAATATCGTGTAACCATCACCATTTCAAAACATCTTGCCATTCCAAAGATAAATCCCGTAACAATTAAGTAACCCTCCAAGTTCAGCTCCCTACAGCTCCTGATACACGTTTATGCTTTTTGTTTTGTGAATTTACCTGTGCTAGTTACAACATTTAGATGGAATCACACATTTGCCATGTTTTCTGCCTGATCTCTCTTAGCATAAACTTTGGAAGTACAGTCTTGTTGAAGCATTTAGAATTTCATTTGTGTTTATGGTCAAGTAATTACTATCGTATCATATATGGCTTATCAGTTCACCTCTTGATGGCTTCTAGGTTATTTCCAAAAGTGCTCACTGCTTTTTCCATGGGTACTTTTCTCAGTCACAAAAGACAGAAGTGAGCAACTTTGTCCTTCAGGTATCCTGAATGCTTATTACAAGAGACTTAAATAGTAATTTACATGTAAGGTTTGCCACAGCTAGAAAAGCTGCTCGCCACAGCTAGAAAAGAGGATCAGGAAACCTGGTTGTTGCTACTCAATACCACAAGGGAGGGCCCAGTGTGCGTGAGAGCACTATCATATTTACTGTTATTTAGAAATGATCTTTTCTTGATTGAGCTTTTTTTTTTCTATTGCAGCAAACCTTTTATTGTTTCTAGAGCTCCTACAGTATTTGCTAAGACAGCTTCTGGTTATTTTTCTTTCGATATACCTGTGGGAGAATGATTTCTTGAAGCTTCTTAGTTTGCTTTTTTGCTGATATCATTCCAAAATTTTAAATGAATTAATGATTGTATGATGTATGATCAATGAATTAAATAAAAAGACCAAAGCTGCTATGTATTAAATACATAAAGCAAATAAAGGTAGAAACGGTATGAGTTGAACCATTACCTTTTCTGATTTTACACTTTTGTTCCAGAGTAGAAGGCACTGTTGGGCTTGATTATCATCTGTCTTTGAGAAAGTGAAGCTCTTGGTAAGACATCATGCTAATTTCTCCTTGTCGGGGGAATGACTGGCTCAGGCTTTTTATTCAAAAGTGAGCTAAAGGAAAATTTTACAGTATCAAAGTGTTAGCCAAAAAGAATGGATACATAACAATAATAGAAGGAACATCCTTTATCTGTAAATGAGAACTTCATGCCCACTTCCTACCAAGTCTCATACTGTTTCTCAGTATTTCGTTTCAGTCAAGGAATGAGAAGCGGAGGAGGGAAGTCAGAAGGGGTTTTCCAGACAGAGTACAAGCTCATTTGCTGATTTTTTAAATTGCAATAATGTATTTATTTAATATTACATTTTCTCTCTTTTGACTAAGCAATTTGACCAACATAATTATCCTATATTTATGACAATGTTTTTCAGCACAGAACATGATAACCATATTATGTGTCAACATTGGGTAACATTTTTTTGTTTCTAATCTTAGCAAAGAAAAATAAAATTGTCTTATGAAATATTGCCACCATACAGTGTAGCTCTCCATTTAAATTTAAAATTCAAATTAAATAATGAAAAAACTATATCATATAAGTAAATATTTTATGACATTTTAAAGGCAAAGTGTATATTGAATGAATCAAGCAATTGTGTTACATATTGGTAAGATTTCCAGGGATAAAAGTGATACCATCATTAGCTATTAAGCAGTCCATTTGCCCATCGGCTGGAAACTGGATAAAGAAGATGTGGTTTTTCTATAAAATGGAATATTACTCAGCCATAAAGAATGAGAATTAGATTCATTCATAGGAAAATGGATACATTTTGAGGATATACTCCTAAGTGAAATAAATAACTCACACATCTGTAAATACCGAATAGTTTCTCTGGTGAGAGAAACTATAATAGTACACAAGATCCCAATGAGATAATTAACAATGTGAAATAGGAAAAAAGGGCTAAAGGTGTAGGGAAAGTGGGAAGGGTAGGGGAAAGGTAATAAGGGAAAAGAAAAATATGAGAAAATGAAAAAAATGGAAATAAAGTATTTGTAAAGGGGGAGGGGGGAGGGGGTGAAGATAGGGCAGGGACAAGGGGAAAAAATGAGAACCAAGACCAGTCATGTAAAGGTATGAGATCCCAATAATGAATGTAACTTTACTGTATGCCTAAAATGTACCAATAAACTCAATAAAAAGGAAAAAAGTGATACCATCATGAAGAATATAATGTTCAACTGGATTCCAAGATATTAAATCAGTGATGCATTTCCAAAACTGCAAATCCTAAAAATGTCTTTCTTGTTAAAATTCAGTGCACTTTCTCTAAAAATATTTATTTTGTTTAAAAATAGAAAGAATAAGGGTGAGAGCAAGGGTTAAATGTATTTCTATGACATGGAACCTGAAATAGACAAAGAAAACATCAATGAAGAAACACAAGATTTTAAAAATGAAAACATTAATGAAGTTCCTGGTAGAACCAAATGAGAGAACTGAGGATTGGAAGTAGAAAGATATGTTTTGTGAGCCGTTAAGTAGCTAAGACTACTTGCTCTGAAAATGACAAAATTTTGAGAAGTAAGGAGAGTAGGAGGCCAGGGTTTGGGCTAACTTTTCATTTCAAACATAACAATGAACAAAAGAAATGAATAGAGGGATTGAGTGAATCAGTGAAACCAAAGTCTTTAATTTTTTAATGTGTAGTAATGTGAAATGAGATATCTGCAAGCAATAAATAATTATATTCAGTGTGATGATAGAGATATCAAGGATGTTTGCATTTTGAAGGAAGAAGGAAAGAGGCATTGCACATGAATATAATGAGAATGCAGACAGCTCAGCTGTCTTTCAAACCAAGAAAAGTCCATTGTTTGCAGGAAAAAAATCACC
>NW_022900947.1:45080853-45085804 GCF_012274545.1 Fukomys damarensis | reverse complement strand
TATATATATATCCCACACAAATGTTACCAAAAGATAAAAAGATAACCTCAGAATTCAGTGTAGAAAAATCCCATCATAAAAAAGTAGGGAGTGTAACAAATGATCATTATATTCAGTTATGATGTAAAAATAAATCAAGCATCAACATTCATGTGGATTAATTAAGATTAAAAGAAATAGTATAAGATTATGGTTTCAGAAAAATGTTAAGTAATCTAACATTTTCTGTTAATAAGAAAAAAGAGAGATGATAATTTTTTATTCGTGGAGAATAACTCATATTTAACACTCTAATCAATTATAACTATCTATAATATTTTAAATATAATTTCATATCTTTAAATTTTTCATGGCTTTGAGTAGATTTTTTAACTTCCAAATGGCAGGATTTAATAGATCCTGAGTGATGAAAGATTTATGCCAACAATTTTTCCCATCTTACCATAGATTTTTTCCTTATGTTCTATTTCAAATTAAAGTACAATTTAATTTAGCACTTGCAACAATTTTATTATGGACCAATATGTACAAAACATAACATTAATGTTTTCTTATCTCTGTGCACAAAAATACAGTGATATTCATCAACTCATATATTCTATAGTTTTATTTTCTTACCAAGGTATATGGTATTCTATATATGTCCATGCACTGTAAAAGATAAATAACATATTTCACTCATTTCTTTTGAATCCATCTGAAAATACTAAATACAAGATGGCTTAATATCAGAAGTCAAATAATTTACAAACAAAATATCAATTCAGAAATTAAATACAAGTAAATATACACCTTCTTGACCAAACTAGCACAGCAGGAAAATTTGAAAGCCACATAAAAAGTATAGAGAAAGACCCCAAAACTCCCTAAGAGTACTTTTATTTGGATTTGAGAATGAAGGCTTTATAAATTATACACTATTAAGTGTTTTTTAAGGAATAATTGTCCAATAAAAATGAAGTGATATCTGTTCAATTGTAAAAGGTTTAGTAAATAGTAATTAGATTTCGTATTTAGGAACATACAGAATTCTAAAATGAAGTTTCATCCCACTGCATTTATTTCAATTTAAAGATAAGATACTTTGAAAAAGAAATAAATGCACCAGTTGTTTTGGAATCCACATATATCCAGTTTTTATGACAATCATAAAGAGAAATTATTCTCCTGATGGTTATTGCAATCAGCAAGTATTTTCTCTCTGAAACCAACACAAATGTTCCTTTATTCTCTTGAACCTTTAACTAATTATCATGAATAGGGAAACAAGTAGAAAAATCATAAATCATTTGATGATTTCTCCTTGAGCTTGTGCATACTTAGTTTTTTTTTTTTTGATATGTCATAACCAGCTCACTAGCAACAAATTGAGGTTATCTCAACAATAAAAAAAGAAAAGAAAAAAAAAAAAGACTACCAACCTGTCACAAATTGCAGAGACTCTTGCCAAGGCATAATGCTGGGCTGATTCACTAAAGTCCTAGATGTCTGACTGTTCACAGGAACAGTGAACAAAAGACCTGAATGTATGAGCCATGCTAGGTGAGACTCATGGATGTTCAGGAAACAATGCCTCTGTGTTTCTAGAAGTTCCTGGCCAGTGAGCGAAGAAAGAGAAGTGAGCAATTAGAGTTACTTTAGTGTCCAAAACCTAACTATACATATGATTTATTTGAAACATATTACTGAGAGAAAATTATTTGAATTGAATATATGTTTGGAATGAGTAGGTAGTTATGATTCACATGTCTATATTCATGTCTATTTTTTTGCCTGTGAATGAAATTGAAAAGCCAAAAGAGAGTCACCGGTAAGGAAATATTAGTGCCCATGATTTCTTATTAAACTTTGTAACAGCTTGATATCATTGGCTGAAGATGGGCACTTTAATGACCATCCTAAAGAGTCTTCAATGGATGTTTTGAAAGTTCAACTTGGAAGGAACACCAAGATTTTTTATCCGTTCATACTAAGGATAAACAAAAATAAGTTTTGGGGGAAAGTGCTAATGTGACATTAAACATGACCTTTCGAGTAACCGATTGAGATTCAAGTTTTCAAAAAAGAAAGCCGAATGATGTCACATCGAATAGTATAACAGTTTGTTAGTTTCATTAGAACTTCAAAAAATGTTTGGAGGATTATTCATTTACACTGTTGTAGATATATGTGTTTATGTAGTCCTACATGTTAGACTTAAGTATGTTATATTTCTTACCTACCTAGCTTTCGTGTCCCTGTAATTTCAATCGTAAATAATTAACACAGCACTGTGCAGGTTGCTTCACATACTCAAGGTAAAGTCTGAGTGAAGCTAGAAATAAAGTGCTATATCAAACCTTCAGAATTCCTTTAAATGAAAATAAATGCAAGCGCAGCTGTATTTACTAGCATGGAACCACTTCGGAGAAGATGAAGGAAGACCTTTATCATAATTACTCGGAGAAGCTGGCAAATAATCAAGAAAAGTTTACATAATGTATTTAAATCTAATCACCAGTTACTTGTTTAACAGAAAGAAAGTATAACAATTAGAAATGGTTGTGGTTTACCTCTAGATGTCCCACTGTAGCCAGCTGTGCTCATAGGTGAGGCTCATGGAAGGTGACTGTGAGAGTACTGCCCACAGGTGACTCGCTCTTAGGTGCTGGATCTCTTCAGAAGAGGTGGGTCACTGGGCTTCTTTGGAAGGGTTTGTCTCTCTACCCAGACCCTTCCTCCACATCTGCTTATGGCTGCCATGCAAGAGCAGCTCTTCTCCACCCTGTCTCTGCCACAGGGCCTTCTAGCTGTGCAGCCCAGACTATGTAATAAAGACGTGAGCCACAATAAGCCTCACCGACTTCAACTTGCAGGAGTTAGGGCTGAGCAAAAAAGAAAGGGACAGAAAACAGAAATTATACTGATATACTTACTGGTTAAGAATTAAAGAGGAAGACTTGCTAATAATGTATATTCACATATATACATACTTATCTATATCTTTACCTAATCTATATCTATCTATGTCTATCTATCTGTCTATGTACAATTTTGGTGGTACTGAGGATGGATATCTGAGCCTTCACAAAGAGGTATTTCCTCAGCCCTTTGAAATTTTGATACAAAGTCTCCCTAAGTCACAAGATTGGAGAGTGTGGGTTCAAATTTGCAACCCTACCTCTGTCTCCCAAAGTGCTAGGATTACAGGAAGGCACAATCATGCCTGGCTTAGAAGTTGATTCTTGATCTAGGGAATGGCCCATGATACTGAAGAGTAATAAAACACTCTAAGTATGTGGAAATGACCCCTGCATTGCCATAGAGTGAATTCCCAAAGGGAAATGTGTGTCCAGTGTCTCATGTATCTTGAAGGAGCTGTGATTAGTGAAGTATAAAACCTTTTGGAAATACTTGCTGTCTTATTTGTACATTATTTATTTGACATCTTCATGTAATAGTTGGCTTGAATATGACTTTCTCTTCCAAATTAATATTATAATAGTGAAGAAACATGCATTTTTGTGCAATTAGCCATATATGTGTGATAACTAGACATTCCTGATTTCTCATTGTACAAATATGCCAAGTACATATGAATTGCTATACCTAGTATTTCTTTCAGCTTAATATCTCTTTTGTAATCAGGAGAAGCTCCATACATGGTTATAATTGAGGTGTAGTTCTTTTTGTACAAGTAGGTTTTTCCAATCAATTGCAAAAATATGTTAATCATGTTTAACAAGTTTTCAAGGTAGCTTTGTAGAACATAGAAGTTTGAAGGTTCTGGTATCACAGTAGGTGAGATGTTGTAATGATCTGCATAACTTCATTGCTTTTTGGAAAATATTTCAAAAGGATCTTCATTTTTCTTTTTAAAACATGCCCAAATTTACATCTGATTGCTCTCAATCTTAAAAAGGGTCACAATCATGAATTAAAACGAGAAGAATTTATTTTCTCAAAAGTTAACCCTGTTTGATTTTGCAATCTCATAAAATCAATTTGGATGCATTTTTGCCTTTTCTACTTTATGGATTAATTTGAGGAGCATCGGTATTCTTTATTTTTTCCATAAAATTCAGTTGTCATTTCATCTGTTTCTGGACTTCTCTTTTTTGAAAGACTTTATTACTGCTTCAGTATCACTGATCTCTTAGATTTTGTAATATTCTTGGTTCAATTTGAAGAGTATACAAAATTGTTTCCATTTTAGAAAACTTTCTAATTTTTGGGAATACAAGTTTTTAAAATAGTCTTTAATACTGGATAAGAACATGAGAATTTTAATGCAATAATTTTCTCTAAGAAAATTTTAGACATCAATATATGGCTTGGAGGTGCCATCTGAAAAGCAGACCTGGAATGGTTTAAGCAGTATTTGATGGGAGATTTTGTTCAGAGCTTAGAGGACCAGAATGTTGATACAAATATTTCTGTTAAAGACCAGTCTCAAGAGGTTCATGCTAGGAAGGACTGAATTGGCTGTCAAACTCTAGATCATGTGTTTTCTACTTTGGCAGAAAATTTGTTTGGATTTTGCTGATGTCCAAAGACATTTCCTGAATGACATTAGACTCAGCAGAATAACCTTGTGGAAGAAATTTCAAGGCAGTCTAATAATTGAGGTGGTGGCATGGCTACTGCTGGGGAACTTTACCCAAATTTATTTTGAGAATAAAAAGCAAAGAGCTCAGAAAAAGCATTTAAAATATTGTGAATTTGGCCCAAAAGGAAGCTCCAGCAAAGTTGTGGACTGCAAAGAGGGAGAAGAGGAGAATCTGGTTGCTGAGAAGGAACAGGACAACGGAAAAGATGGCTTGAGGACTTAACAAGAACCAGCAGGATTCCAGTCTTTGCAGCCTCAGGGTTGCAAAGGCGAATGCCTCAGAGCACCATGTTCCAGAACTGCAGTGACTAGGGAAGTTTTTCCTTGGGATTTAGTTCACAAGCACAGGATCCCTACTGCTAA
>NW_022900947.1:45078280-45080353 GCF_012274545.1 Fukomys damarensis | reverse complement strand
TGTTATTTAAATGTTTTCTTAATGTCTTTCTAGTCTTTTCCCAAACATAATACAGGCAAACGTGGTCTACCGGACAGGGTTTTTATGTCTCCACCATGTTCAGTGCTACAGTGCTTATCTGAAATGTCTCCAAAAGCCTATGCATTAAGGTTTGGTCCTCAGCTTGATGTTGTGGAAGTTGTTGGAAACATTTAGGAGCCAGGACCCCGTGACAGGCTGTAGCTCACTGGGACCATAATGGAAGAAGAGATTGTGGAATGGCGATCTCTATCTACTTCCCATCTTCTATGAGGTAAGCAGCTTGCTCAACCGTGCACTCCCACCATGATGTCAGGATGCACTGCCTCACTATAGGTCCGAAAGCAGGGAGATCAACAAACCATGGACTGAAACCTCCATAACCATGAGCCCAAATAAAATTTTCTTCTTTTACATTAATTATCTCAGGTATTTTACATATCTGGCAGTTTTACTTACTTCTTGTAGTGCATTGTATACTAGTGTCAAAAAGTTATGTTTGTGTCACAGAACCTGTGTATATAATCTTACATGAAATAGTAAGAATATTTTAGGAGGAATAAAGTTAAGGATTTTGAGATGAGATCGTGTCGATTTATCTATATGTGCCTCAAATCCAATGATAAATGTCCCTATAAAAATGAAAAAGGCAAACATGACTGAAAGGCAATGTTTTCGCGAATGATAACTTTGAACATAGAACAAAATTAATTAGTTTTGCTTTGCTGTTGTGTTTGTCATGCTGTTAGTATACCTTGAAATTTTATTTTGTTGTTGAGAGTAAGATAATATGTATAAGAAAATAGATACTGATGTGAAGATATTTTTGTGCTTATGAAAGAGCATTGTTGTTATTTTAATTATTTTTAAAATATTCATGTGGTCCTTTGACCTCATCTAGTCAGAAGTGATTTGGGTTTAAGTTTGTTGTTAAGTTTGTTGTGGTCTTGATCAATGCAGTAGAGATTGAAATTTCTGTAGCAACATTTAGTAGTTGCTTTCTTCGGGTTCCATACTTGACTTTAGATTGTCATTTTGTGATCATTTTGTGATTCTGCCCCAATCCAACCAGATTTACTTTATTGTTATTCTTATTTGAATTTGCTCAATGGAGAGCTGCAGGAGTATGATAGTCTTTGGTTCTTGATTTAGCATCAGTAAGGCACCGTGACACAGGGTCTTCAGCCTTCGTAGTTATTTTGCTGTCTCATTCAGGGAAAATGCTGTGCCATATATGTTTTGTGTTCCTGTCATTCTTTCAGAGTTTTCAGCAGGCAGTAGTGTTACAGTCTCAGTGCCCTCATTCCTACAGTTAAATGTATTTCTTACTTAGGAATGAAAAGGAGGCAGTTGTAGAAATTTTGGTGTTCAACCCTGATTTTTCACCCCCAAGAGTTTTTCTCCCCCTTTTCTTGGGTAAATCATAACTTTCTAAAAGAAATTCTAAATTTTATGCTCACTTTCTCAAGAAAACCTTTCCTGAACATATTTATTGGTATAAGTTTGGTCACAGCACTTCCTTCCTTGTCTTCAGAGTCCTTAACTCTTTTGCTTCTCCATCTGTATACACACATTTATGAGATTGCTTTCATCCAAATGTGCTTCCCTCATGGGGATATAAACTATGCAAGAGAGACAAAAGTGTGAATGTTTGCTCAGCATTGTAGTCTCAGCATTTAGAAAATGCCTGAAGCTTATTGAATATTCAGTAAATACTTTTTGTCTTAATTACTGTGAATAAATGAATGAGTTTTCAGTAATACTTCCATAACTTTACAAAACTAAAATATGAAGTCTAAACAATCAAGGCTGCTATTTAAAAAAATTTCCGCTTTTATGGCTGGTCATCGCTCCATATTTAGCCTCTGCATAACCACATCAAAAACTGTTTTAAAGAACATATATTCATGCATGTCTGTGAATCTGTTGTTCACCATGAAGCCTGCTTTCTTTCTTCCTCCTAATGCTTGCCATCTATCCCCAAGAGACCTATCCAGACACATAAAGAAAAACAAAGATTTTGGGGGCCCATGAGTGTAACTGCACTAAAAAATA